>NC_082382.1:5805926-6027760 GCF_031168955.1 Gadus macrocephalus | reverse complement strand
AAATGGAGCACGATGGCCAGTGGCATGTAGTGTTCTGCATGTTATACCGCCCGGCTGGTCCAATGCACAGGGCATCTTCAGTATGGTCGCAGCCCAGGCCACCTGCAACATGGATCTGATCCGGTAGCTGGGCATGTCTCCCCATTGACACGTATCAAAACGCTGCAGCACGAATCTCATTTCCTCGACCTACTACTGGGTGTCGGGGATCGATAGCCACCGTCCTCAGCCTCCGTGCCAGTGGACCGTTCAACCTTGACTGCATGCCTGTCAACAACCCTCCGTCAGAGTGGAGGCTTTATCCCCTTAGAACTGGAGGATGGGGTTCAACCTTATGTGGTCTGAAACATGACAGCCCTAAATAATTGATTATTATGAGGTATCTCTGGAAAATGACAAACCACAGAGGCAGTCCTCACACCTTTGGATTGGCTATGCCATATTATAGTTTTCATTCTATGGATATGTACCATCTAAATGAATAGGCTACATTACATTACCTTGCCGCTATAAATAGACGCGGCCAGGCAAACAGGCTACTGTCAGCTTTAGACTACATAACATTTGTATATTCTTGTGCATTATTGTGCTACTGGCAGCCTGCTGTTAAATAAACATTTTAGTTAATCACTGTTTAGTTAATCACAGGCAGGATGCCCATAATGTAATGGGTGATATCATGACTTTCACACATCCTCTCCTACTGTCTTGTCTTGCTCACTCTGAGTTATGTAAACATGTTTGTTATCTCAGCTATTTTATTTTAGCACCATATATTGAAGTACTGCAAATTCCTCTCTGTTCCTTTTCAGTTCAGTTAAGTAAATCTCAATATTCATTTGTGGGGACTTCATGTTATATTTTACTATTAATATACATTACTTTAAATATTCGTTGTACTGTTAAGTTATCGTGGTACTGTCTGTAGACTACTTGCTCTCAGCAGAGTAGTTGGAGCGATGTGTTCTGGGTGCTGGAGCCAGTGTTGGGACATTTTTCCGGCCCAATCTGGCAACCCTGGCAGCCTAGTTCCAGCCAGATGTCCCCCCTGGTCTGAGTCTGTTGGTACCTGGGATGAGTCTGTTGGTACCTGGGCTGAGTCTGTTGGTACCTGGGCTGAGTCTGTTGGTACCTGGGTCTGTTGCTACCTGGTCTGAGTCTGTTGGTACCTGGTCTGAGTCTGTTGGTACCTGGGCTGAGTCGGTTGGTACCTGGGCTGAGTCGGTTGGTACCTGGGCTGAGTCTATTGGTTCCTGGGCTGAGTCTGTTGGTACCTGAGTCTGTTGGTTCCTGTGCTGAGTCTGTTGGTTCCTGAGTCGGTTGGTTCCTGAGTCTGTTGAGTCCTGTGCTGAGTCTGTTGGTCAGCACGTACCGCTGGAGTCTGAGCTGCTAATGCACGGCCGTCACCCAGCAAATGAACCTGATTGGTGGGATCATCACCTCATCACTGGACCTGGGACCGTCCGAGTGAGGACCAGTGGCATAAAGACCACGCATGAGCTGAACGCTGTGAATATGCAGCAGGGCCAGCTCAGTCTTTCTCTACATGGACACTATACATACGATGATAGGAGGTAGTGGAGAGATCAGATCTCTTCTCCTCTCAACATGTGGGTTTCAGGGCGACCGTGGCTCGAGGATAGTGACTCAGAGGGGTGTGGAGTTCTGGCCTCAGAGGCCTTCCAAATCAGAAGCTGTCCTCGTGTGTGTTTTTCCCCCTTTCTACTGTTCTTTTTAACAGGATGCCCTCTTTTCACATGATTATGACCATCATGTTGATATGGGATGGACCGCCTAGAGCTCATACTCGTGTGTACTCCTAACCCCACAGCGAAGGCCAGGCCAGCCGTGCAGGATGGATGCTGCTGCTGATGAGAGACGAGAGTCCGACGTGTTATGCGCCATAACACCAACAGCAGAACGGTTATCCAAATAACAAAGAGGAAAACACTTGCGTTATAATGTGTGTAATAACACACACACACACACACAATGAGCGCTCGCACGGTCGTAGCTCATTGTCTCATTGGCGGGCAAAATTCTCTGGGCGGACAAGGCAGAGAAAGGGGAGGAGCTTGGCCCTTCATGACGACATATGGGGCAACATTCCAAATCAGTGCGCTTGAGCTTCCATTTTTTTCACAGGCAAGCAGGATACCTAGTGCTCATTATACACCGAACGCAAGTTTTAGCCACCTGGGGACCATAGGCAGGGGAACTAATATTTATGTGAGAAAACCTCATAAAGTGAGATTTTCATGCCATGGGACCTTTAAAGATATGCTGTTAATCTCCCTTTGAGCTGCTAAATGTAACTAAACAACGACTGAGGTTTTGTGTTTTGTTGGTTCTGATGAAGGATCAATTGTGTCACTATCAAAGTCAGGTCGAAATCCAGCAGTGTAATCTTTTTGGGGCTTTTGGTGTGATTGTGCTTTTTTACATTTCTGTAAAATCTCACTCAAATGTATCATCCCATTATGTAAACAAATCTCCCCTTTATGTGTGTTCTTCCCAAAGGTCACAGTAGCTTGACCTCCCTGTAGTTATCTTACCTTGCTGAATGTGATGAATCACGACCATCACATCATTCTAATACAGTAAATAATCTCTTATTACTGGAGGGTCTGTGGATGAATTGTAGCCCCGGCCGTAATGCAGAGACTTAACAACCACATGTAGCCTACTGAAGTGCTGCAAATCCCTTTCAGTTCCTTTTCAGTTCAGTTCAGTTAATCTCCATATAAATGCGTTGGGACTGTATGTTATATATTACTATGCCTCACTTTAAATAATCAAAGTGCTGTTAGGTTATCGCAGTACTAATGTACTTCTAGAGTACATACAGTACTCTAGAAGTACATACCGTAGCAGAGTAGTGGGAGCGATGTGTTCTGGGTGCTCCAACGAGGACTGGGGTGTCCCCCCCGCCATCACACTCCCCCCTGGGCTGAGTCTGTTGGTCACGTACGGCTGGAACCACATTGTGCTGAATGTTGTGAGGCTAGCGTCTGGTTGTGATCCCCTCTGACTCAACAGCTGATCTCGCCCTGATATTAGTCGGGCGGTCCTGCTGTATTATTATTCCTGTAACGGCTTCTCCCTATTTTACCCGACAATAATTATATTTTATCAACTTCTATTCTGCTTTTATTTAAAAAGTCTATCGTTGTAGTCTACCGGTGTAGTTCATGTTTAACTAATAGGTTGTTAAAACACTTAGTAGTGCTTTGCCCCAAACGTCCACACCAGCACTGAGCACCTGGAGTAGGTAACTGGAGGTAGGTCTATACTCTCCTGATTAAAGCCTTAGAATCACTTGTAACACACATGATGGTTTCTTCCTTTTCTCCACTCCTTGGGTCAGGTCCGTCTAGTCATCCATGAGAAGGGCCTGATCTGCGATGAGAGGGACGTGAGTCTGCCCTTGCAGGAGCACAAGGAGCCTTGGTTCATGAGGCTGAACCTGGGGGAGGAGGTGCCTGTCTTCATCCACGGGGACACCATCGTCAGCGACTACAACCAGATCATCAACTACATGGAGAAAACCTTTGCAGGAGGTACAGTGGCAACGTGCTGACGAGTGTGCTTCTCTCTCCTGTGGACAAAGATTGTGAGATAAAGGGTCTCTCTTGTCCTTGTGCTGTAGTACAACAGTATTAGGTGTTTTATTGCGTTTGTGTTTCCGATGCCTTGATATCCAGAGGAGAACTGAACGCCAGTGGTGGCGTGACACTTGATAGACTCACACGCAACACAGCCCATGGAGGGGGCTGTGTTGCGTGTGTTGTCATGACATCGTGCCTGATAGTCGGGGCTTTACGTAATGTCCCATATATTCTCCAGGGATCCCGGAATGCCCCGAGGAACGCTGGGAACGATGGCCCATAGATGAAGACCCTCTTCCTGTTAGTGGAGTGTAGGGGGGGCCTCGGTGAGGTGTGTGGTGGGGCCCTAGTTTGTGTAGAACTGCCCCTTGTGCACCATAGAGGACACCCGGCTGAGAGGGAACATCAGAAAGTTCTCTTATGCTCTTTCCGAAACTACTGTGATTGCAGAAACCATAGTTGGCCCCACCACAGAAGCTATAAATAAAAAAAATAGGACATTGTAATGTCCTTCAAAAGCTTGTGTTACTTATGGAACCAGACCTCACGCTGGAGGTGCTTCTAACCGGCATTGGGACTATAGCTTTGACTTGAGGATGTACTTCTCCAGCGTTCAAGTCCCTAACGACATCTGGCCTGTGGACTACCAACGTGCAGGCTAGGAGGCTTTGGCCGTTCGGCCGAATGCATGACCAGTCCAGACCCGACCAGTCCTGCCTCTACATGGAGTTTAGAAGTTGTTGAGGGCCATTTTCCCAAAGATTACACATAAAAAAAGATGTATCTCCTTTATTAAATGTGCTTTGTTATGATTTGTGTGGACATGTGGCGTTGGGGGTTTCACGATAGGAAGTAGAAATGTTCTGTACTGAACAGGATGAGGGTTCAGCTACCTGCTGTTGGTGGACTGGACCCCAGTGGGGCCGTTCCCCCCCGTTGCGCGCTATAGGAACGGCTCTCTGCCTGCAGGCTATGCACAGGGCGTGCTGGGAGATGGCCCGGTGCAGCAGCCCTGCCCTTAAGACGGCATCCTCCTCGACCCTGGCCCCTCCTCGATGAGGGGCCATGAGCAGCCCCCCGTCTCCCTCTCTCTGTCCATGGGCTCCACCTGTTCTCCACTTGAAGAGGTGAAGGTCTATGGGATAGAGCTGAATGAGACTGAGCTGTAATGGTCCAACATGCAGCTCAACTTAAAGATTGGCTCAGTCTGGACGGCATTCACCTTCAACACCTTTTACCAGCAGTATGACAAGCAAAAAATCTGTTTTGTCTCTGATTTCTTTTGACCGAAGACATGGGTCTCAGTCCTCAATTTTTAAGTGCTAGGGCGTACAACATATAAGTATTAATAATATAAATAAGTGTGTAAGAGGGGTGTTTTTAGGAGAGTAAGGGAGGAGAATGGGCGCTGGGGGGTAAGGGGACAGGCTATGCAGAGTCCAGGTGAACTCTGAACAGGTGCGTCTCGAGTCTCTTGTTCAGAGTCCAGGTGAACTCTGAGCAGGTGAGTCTTGAGTCTCTTGTTCAGAGTCCAGGTGAACTCTGAGCAGGTGAGTCTCGAGTCTCTTGTTCAGAGTCCAGGTGAACTCTGAGCAGGTGGGTCTTGAGTCTCTTGTTCAGAGTCCAGGTGAACTCTGAGCAGGTGGGTCTTGAGTCTCTTGCGGAGGCTGGTGACAGTCTCTGCGGTCCTGATGTCGGCAGGGAGCTCGTTCCTCCATTGCAGTGCGAAAACAGATAAGAATTGGGATTTTGTTGTTGGACCTTTGGTTCCTCTTAGCGATGACGGTACCAGGCATTAACGGACAGGTAGTTGAGCAGAGCGCTTGAGCTGAGGTGTGTGATTTGACCAACGCTTGGAGGTAGGCTGGGGCAGTTCCGTTGAAAGGAACTTCTAGGCCAGTACCATCATCTTGAATCTGATGTGAGCTACTGCAGGGAGCCAGTGGAGGTCACGGAGAAGGGGGGTCACATGGGAGGATGGTGGTAGGTTGAACACCAGGTGTGCTGCAGTGTCTGGATACGCTTACAAAGGAAGAGAGGATGTCTGTGAAAGGTGTTATGCACAGTGCTGGTGGGCTGTCGCAGGCAGAATTGTCTTATTCCGGAGCCCTCATGAAGGTTGCCTAGGAACTCCAGGGACTCCGTGATGACATCACGGGAAGAGGCGGGGCTTCTGCCCGAGAGGGACTCTGTCTGTGCTTCATTGAGTCTTTTTTTAAATCTTTCAACTTATCGCTCATTTACCTATCCAAGTGCGAGCAATATATTTTTGGGTTGTCAGGTTGACACTATAATCCAAAAAGGAAGTAGACTTGATGGCCATGGTAGAAGGGTCCTGCTGCAAGTGTGCTGTGTGTGCTCTAAGTGTGTGTGGGGCCGTGTGGTCCTGCTGTAAGTGTGTGTGGGGTTGCGGGGTCCTGCTGTAAGTTTCTGTGGGGTTGTTCCCTGGCCTCAGAGGCAGTGGCTCCGCTGATCCCAGAGGCCGACTCCCCGGCCCACGAGCGCGTGCAGCAGTACCGCCAGCTCCTGGACGGCCTGCCCATGGACGCGTACACCCACGGGTGCATCCTGCACCCCGAGCTCACCACCGACTCCATGATCCCCAAGTACGCCACCGCAGAGATCCGGAGTGAGTAGAGCCAGTGTCGCACCGACAGCTCAACTTCCCTTAACTTGACTTGGGATTTGTATTAAAAAATGTAGTTTCTTTAATTATTTTATGGCTGCACTCTCCTCAAACTTCAAACTTTGTGATTGTGTCTAAGAGTGTTTAGAATACACTATGTTGAGTTTTGTATTAGAATGCAATAGTATAAGAGTATGTTCTGAATGGTGATGTATGGGCCATACTCTAGAGAGCACATTGTACATTTGGTATTCAAGAATGTCAGTGGAACACTTCACTACCATATCTACAGTAACTGTAATCTAATTTGTGCATATAATAAGTGCCTCTGAAACAGATTTATTTCTGTAAATTTTTTGATTTTGATTATTTCTTAGGCATTGTCACAACACTTATATGATTTTCCATGCATCCGACAATGTGTGTTCATGTTGGTATTGTGTGTGTGTGTGTGTGTGTGTGTGTGTGTGTGTGTGTGTGTGTGTGTGTGTGTGTGTGTGTGTGTGTGTTGGTGTGTCTGTATGTGTGTGTATGTGTGTGTGTCTGTGTGCGTGCATGCGTGTGTGTGTGTGTGTGTGTGTCTGTGTGTGCGTGTGTTTGTCAGGACACCTGGCAAACGCTGCGTCTGAGCTGATGAAATTGGACCACGAAGAACCTCAGCTGACAGAACCATACCTCTCCAAGCAGAAGAAGCTCATGGTGAGGACTGACACGGATGTACGTTAATGCCTACCAATTCATCTACCTACATCCGTAGGTTAATACCTACGTAGGTTAATACCTACGGATACCTACGGATGTAGGCGATGGGGTTAGCTTAGCTCAGGAGGCACTGCGGGTTGACTGGTAACCGGAAGGTTGCTAGTTCAATACAGACGTAGGTAGAGGTAGGTTAATACGTACCGATGTAGGTTAATACGTATCGATGTAGGTTAATACGTACCGATGTAGGTAGAGGTCGGTTAATACGTACCGATGTAGGTTAATACATATCGATGTAGTTACGTAGTTACGTATTGATGTAAGTTAATACGTATCGATGTAGGTTAATACGTATTGATGTAGGTTAATACGTACCGATGTAGGTAAATACGTATCGATGTAGGTCAATACGTATTAATATAGGTTAATACGTACCGATGTAGGTAAATACGTACCGATGTAGGTTAATACATATCGATGTAGTTACGTAGTTACGTATTGATGTAAGTTAATACGTACCGATGTAGGTAAATACGTATCGATGTAGGTCAATACGTATTAATATAGGTTAATACGTACCGATGTAGGTAAATACGTACCGATGTAGGTTAATACATATTGATGTAGGTTAATACGTACCGAATGTAGGTAGAGGTTGGTTAAAACAGGTGTAGGTCGATGTAGATTAATACGTACCGATGTAGGTAGATGTAGGTTAATACTTACCGATGTAGGTAGATGTAGGTTAAAACAGATGTAGGTAGATGTAGGTTAATACGCACCGATGTAGGTAGATGTAGGTTAATACAGATGTAGGTAGATGTAGGTTGATACGTACCAGTGCAGGTTGATGTAGGTTAATATGTGTAAATGTAGGTTTATACGTACCAATGTAGATAGATGTAGGTCAATACAGATGTAGGTGTATGTAGGTTCATACGTACCGATGTGGTTTAATATGTACCAGGGACACGTCACAAGGGAGCTGCATATGGTTGAGGCTCCTCATTACAGGAATGCTTATCAGAGTTGTTCTTAACGGTTAGTTTACTGTATTATCCCTGACAGGCCAAAATCTTGGACCACGATAATGTGAATAACCTGAAGAAAATTCTGGGAGAGTTGATCATGGTTCTAGATCAAGTGGAAGCTGAACTGGAGAAGAGGAACCTGGAGTATCAAGGTATGAAATACGTCTTTTCAAATTACAATCTCCATCTCGATCCAACATTGGTTATATCTGAACCTTTTGAAAAACACCAACATGCATGAATAACTGTCAAATAAATGGATATATATATTTGAATGTTTTGTATACTCACCCCCACTTGTTTTCGTCTCTTCTCAGGGGAGAAGTGTGAGTTGTGGCTATGTGGACCTGAATTCACACTGGCAGATATTTGCCTGGGAGCCTTGTTGCACAGGCTCAAGTTCTTGGGACTTTCGAAAAAATACTGGGAAGACGGCAGCCGGGCCAACCTCCAGTCCTATTTTCTGCGCGTGCAGAAGCGCTACGCGTTCCGCAAGGTGCTGGGAGACATCCACAGCACGCTGCTGTCCGCCGTGCTGCCCAACGCCTTCCGCATGGTGAAGAAGAAGCCGCCATCTTTCTTCGGGGCCTCCTTCCTCATGGGCTCCCTCGGGGGGATGGGCTACTTTGCCTATTGGTTTTTAAAAAAGAAATACATGTAGTGAATGCCCTCTTCTTGTGTTTTAACGTCTGTGTATTTGTGCGATGTTTCAACTTTTTCTGTAAGGTTTTTACGACCGCAGGAAACCTATGAATCTATATAGAGAACACTATTACGTATCTGGGGGGACTAAGAATATAAAGAACATTCCACAAGAAGGAATCAACCACAGCACATTTTGCAGGTTACAGCGCCGTTGCCTCCCTATATTTCTGGCGACCTAGCGGTCTCATGGCTGAGGACGGATGAGGCCTTTTATAGCTTGATGGAGGCACGCCATTATGTCCAGTTATACTCAAATGATAAACGTCATGATCTTAATACATAAGAAAGCTCAAACAAAATGTAACGGGGTTTAATCACAGATCAAACTAAGATTGATGACTGGTTTGATTTGACCGTAGCATGCCACTATACTCTTCGACCATAGTGACTGCGTCTTTGTGCACACCCTATAGGCCCGGTAGGCCACTAGTAATCCTCTACCTGGTTGAGATTCAACAGGTCTAATGCCAGGAGACCTCCATGTTGAAAAGCTTCTAAGAGTCTTGCCAGAAACTGCCAGTGGAGCTAACGGACTGAGTCATTCACACTTTGTACACCGCCGACAATTCAAACAACCCCCCACACACACACGCACCCCCCCTCAGAGGTCCCCTTTCCTTTGAAGGAGCACATTGACACCCATGGCCCAGGGGCAGCGACGGCCCGCTGGGGGGGGGGGGCTGGTTTAGGCCCGGCCCGGTCAGCAGGGAGGCAGCGGTCACCGAGGGCGAGGGCATGGGGTTCAAATCATTAAGGTTGTAATAGCATCGTTTCATTTTTCATTTTGCCTGTTTCATCTGGAAATGATCTGTACATTGTTATGAGCATTGAAGAAAATAAGATTTGTTTGAGGGTTAAAATAACTAAAAGATGATAAATGCTTCCCGACGCCTCCCCGTCTGGTTGGAGCCAGCTTATTGGATCAGCACTTGATGCAGGGGACTTTGACTTGCTTTTCGAAAGCTATTCAGATCTCCAGTTATGAAACAATATTTGGGTTCTTGATTATTTCGGAATGGTTTTACATTGATTCATGAAGACTCCTGTTCAGGAACCTGACCTCTTATGACTGGAGACTTGAAAACAACAACTGAGCTCCCAACAAGCTGCTCTCATGGCTACAAACACGAAGCTACAGTACACAGCCACCTGGGAGGGAGACACCGTGTACATGGTGTGGTTTAAGAGGGAGAAGTCAACTCAAACTAATTTCATGTAATGTAAGAACACTCAATTCTAAAAGTTTCACCATGACCCCCCTTGATCACCCCAATGTCCCCTTGGGTTTATCAAAAGGTTAATCAAAGCCCCTCTTAAAGACAGGTGTTTTTTGTTCAGGTCATACAGGACTAGAGATTTTACCACAACAAATGCTTGGTATAATTGTCAATGTATAACACAATGTATAACCACAAACGACACATGTTTTAGAACAATATTTTATAGACATAATTTGATATGCATGTAAGAAATGATAGGGAAATATGGCGTAAAAAAATCTTAAAGGAGACATATTATACCACCAGGTGTGAGTGTGATTAGCCTTACAAGCTGTTTCGAAAATCTGCCCCATATGACATCACTAGTGGGCGTGTCCACCTAGATCTGTGCTGGACAGATCAGTCTACCAACCTACCCAATGGACTAAAGTAAACGTTGCTCATCTATCCATGTAGTATAATACGACTCCTTTAAATAGGCTCACAAGCCCGATTGGACGTGACCTTCCATGCATCACCCCAAATGATCCAGTATTTTTGTCCCATTTTTACCATGCCTTCCATAATCTTGGCTTTGGGAACAGCCAAATATACTTAGTCTTCAAAAGGACCTTTACAGAAACAGAATATTTCAATACATAACCAGCCTTTAATTGTGAGCAGTTTGTTCTTTATGATGGTAGGTTAGGTGGGAGATGTTTAGTGCTTCTTAAATCAGCTTGCCTAAGGATTGGACGTCTGTTTCATGGATCACATATACAAAAAATGTGGTGTTACTTTTGGCCATTCTATCTCACAATAGTATTTTTTTATCTTTTACTTTTATTTTTTTATATTTATAAATATGCATTAATTTATGGTGCTTTTTATGATGTTTTGTTCATGAGCCTTAACATTTTCAGTTGCCATCAAAAACCAAAATTAAATGATGAAAATGTAATCTGATATCTTTATTTACTTTAATGAGACGTGACTCATCACACGCTTAAGCTTGACCGCTTTGGATTGTTTGGGTATTGCAGATCTCTCAAATGCAACTACCACCGTTTTGTGGAAAAATATGTGTCATGAAATGAAACAAGAAAGAACCTCCGACCACCAGACCCCATTTAGTAATGTCATTATTTCATCCATATACATGCCCACTACAAAGCGTAAATGGTCTATTCCTTAGGAACAGGCGAATGTATGGCAGGCTTGAATAGGACCAAACTGAATGAGCTACTTTAGTTTGTTGCATCTTGTATTTCGGATCGGCTAGGCTTATAACATGACACATACCATGTTTGGTAAGAAATAAATAAAAATTAGTGCTGATCTTGAAAAATAAAACACTTGAGTTTGAACACAGGTTTTGTACAACAAAACAGCAAGACCAAAAGTTAATTTAACCATTGAACAAAATAGTGATAGGAGCTTAATGTCCAAGCATGAAGGGTTTATAAGAAGCATAGTCCTGCTTCTCAATTACCCGTTTAAAAAAAAAAAAAAAAAAAAAAAAATATATATATATATATATATATATACTAGCCTACTAGGACTATTTCATCTGCCTTACACACACCTTTATAAGCAAAATACAAATAAAGATTATTGCATATTAATGAATTTTCTTGGCATTATTCTAAAATGGTCCTTTTAGGAAAAGTGCTGACCACCACAGGGGCTGCAGCACTGTGGCCTTCACCTACACAACACTTTACACAGCCTGGTCAACCAGTAAGTCTGGTCCACCAGTAAGCCTGGTCAACCAGTAAGCCTGGTCAACCAGGAGGACTAGGCTCGTTGTTTCTGTGGTTTGAGCTGGCGGAGCGGGGGGAGACCAGGGGACCATGGCCTAAGATACCACACCCTATAAGTCCCATGCCAGGCCAGTATGGCACAGAGGCTCCCCACCAACTTCTGAGACGGGTCGTGGAAGTACACAGAGGTACACGCAAACATGAATATCCAAACCACTACGAGTAAGTTCAGGGCGATGTACAACAGCTGGACGACTACTCTGGGTAGGGTGGACAGACTGGCTGTCTTCAGGTGAGCCATGGGTGCCGTCTCCTCCATGATGAAGAGAGAGGAGTAGAGGAGCAGGAAGGAGTGACCCGAGACGTCGAAGCCGTGCCAGTGAAGGCCGGCCCTCACACAGGAGGTCTTTGACGCGAGGTCTGTGTGGCTGACGTCCAGGGCAGCCGTGGCAAAACACGAGCCGGTGACATTTTCTATGTAGAGGAATGTCTCAGTGCAGACAAACCAACAGGCCGTCGCTGTGACCAGTGAGAGCACCCGTCGGAGCAGAAAGGCCACATCCCGGTTCAGGGCAGAGTTGGAGAGCAGCAGGAAGGGCGTCAGCAGCAGCAGAGTCCATCCCCAGCCCACCTTCACCAGGTACCTGAGGACACAAGGCTCCCCCTGAGTACCACTTCATCAGAACCAGAATCCCTTTTATTACGTCTTATTGTACAAGTACACAAGAGTAAAGTTCTTAGGCTTTCTTGCTCAACAGCCACATAGCAGCAAAAATACAATACAAGTAAATAAAGATATGTAAAAATATTAATATGTAAAAATAAGTAGCAGCATTGATCACAACGAGAAATTAAATCTGTGGTAATAAGTAATGAGGTGTAGTAAAGTGTTAAGCCTAAGTGTAGAGTGTTCCAGTGGTATTGGTACCAACCACGGTTGATTTTAGTGCCAATAGATAGTCTGTACAGTCCGAATTTTAGTCGGAATTTCTCTCTCTACCTTACTGCATAGTCCTACAGCAGATCGGTTTGTGTGGCACTAAATCATGCTGTCATCGAATACTAATTTTAGCAACAAAGAGTCACTATTTCATATTTGCACTACTGATCCACACACAAAGATGAATGACATTTGGTTCAACAGTTAGCTGAGCGTGTTAGCATTACAGCTCCTCTACTCACACGTTCAGGAAGGTTTTGGGCCCGCTGAAATACGAGGGAGGAACGAGCTGGAACTCTTTGAGAACAGAGCCCAGGATCGAAACAACCAGGAAGAACCAATGGATGTTTTGTCGCACCGCCGATATCCTCCAAAGTGACACCAACTTTTCCACAATGACGTCCCAGCAGGCCGCCATGTTGACGGGGTTCACCGGCTCACACGTCACAGGGTCTTGTTCTCCAGTTCTCTGAAGGCTGAGAACCAGGTAGACATGATGAGCGCCCCCTACTGCTGAGGGGGGAATCGCATCCTGCTGTATCCTATGCAGCGATTCCCAACTCCCGGTCCGTGGACCCGTTAGTAACATCTGGGCCGTGAAATATTTCCAGGAAAAAAAATGTTTTGTTACCTATTTTATTATTAAGGCTATACGAGTCATGTTATTTCCTCCAACAAATTGACACACAATCGATCAATATGCAACTAAACCACTGTCGATTAAGCACTGTACATGCACTGTGATTTGCACTACTTTTGTGTTTATTGAATTCTTAGGGGACTATTCTTGTGTTTCTCTAATAAATTGTAGTTTTTTTTATTAATGCCTTGTTGAAGGGAGCCTCTGACTCAAGCATTTCATTGCTGTTGATTTAATTGTTGTGAATGTGAAAAATAGACCATCTTGAAAAACAGCCACATCCTTTGTTTAAAAATGATGCATCTTAAAATAAAGGCATTCAAATTGACTACCGGTCCTCCAAATTTTTATGAATATGATGAAGAATCAAGGATGCTTTAATTGTTCTTTAACATGTAGGCCTACATGGTAAACAAAGTCCAGTAAATCCAGCTCTGAGTGGGCTACCTATACCCTAGAATTGGTTTTATTAAAAATAAGCTATTAATATAAATAAAGACATACTAAGATACAAAAATACATATTTGTATCTTATACAAATATGTATGTTGAAGTTAAAAGGTGCGTAATCAGAAGGCGTTTAGCAGTTCAACAGTCTTAGAGCATCCAGGTAAAAGGTGTTTGTTTTTTTTGCCTGGATGCTACGCAACCTCCTGCCTGAGGGAAGGAGGGTAAACAGTCCATGTGCTGGGTGGTGATGAAAAACTAATTTGATCCTTTGTGGTATGGTCGTCTCAGAGGTATGATTTGGAGAGTGGTAAATGTTCGGCACGTGTTTTATTCTAACAGAGACACAAGGTAGACAAGCTTGCGTTCTGGAGGTGGTTCATGACCAGTGTCTGTGGAATGATTGTGTTAATAGCAGAACTAAAATCCCTCACATATGAATTGCTAGTCTCCAGATGTGTGAAGGCTTTGTGGATAACGGCTGAAACTACATCAGCAGTCGAACGGTTCTGCCTGTAAGCATACTGGTGACAGTCGGATGTGATGTTAATGGTGTTCTTGATACTTCACATTGCCACCAGATGTTTTCATAATGATTGGGGGGTGAGAGCAACAGGTATAGCTATAGTCATTGAGACGGGTGACTGTCTTGGCTTTTGGTGCCGGAATGATGGTGGATGTCTTAAGACATATGTGTACAGTGGCCTGTGCCAGGGAGGTGTTAAAGATTGTCACACATGGCCCCTGAGAGTTGGCCTGCACAGTCCTTTTAGGACATGACCTGGAATACCGTCGGGTCCAGCTGCTTTGCGTGGATTTATTTTCTGTAGCAGTACAACCTCCCCCTCCGATACACTCGGTGTGTCGTCCCCTGGCGAGGATGGAAGCTTGGTGGTAGGGGATTGTTTGGAGGCCTCTAAACGGGCATAAAGGTGGTTCAGAGCATCAGGCAAGGGGGGGTCGGTGGGGCGTGGTGCGTTCTTCTTGCTGTGATCGGTAACACACTTTATGCCCTTCCTCATGCTACGGGGTCATTAGTGATGAAAGGCTTTTTTTATTTTGTATCTTTAAAGCATAGTCCGATTTTGCTGTCTTTTTGCCGGTTGTCAGGCTTCGGCGTGCGTCCCTGAGTCCCCAGACCCGAACGCAGCGTCTCACGCTCTCTGAAGCGAACGCACCTCGGCATTCAGCAAGGGTTTTTGGTTAGGAGTGATCTTGATTGTTTTCCTGATGGTGACGTCATCCATACACTTATTAATGTATGCCAGGACGGATGTAGTGTATTCTTCGAGGTTCACATCATCCTCCAACGTTGCTGCCTGCCTCTTTAAACATCTGCCAGTTTGTGCTTTCAAAACAGTCCTGAGCATAGAGAGCAGTGCCAACTACTGAACAATTTGTGCACCAACCTTTGTTTGCTTAGATGCCAATTCCTGTAGACCTCTTTAGAATAATTTCCATACTCCGAATGTTTATTTTTATTTTTTCAAACCACTCGCATGCAATAATGAGTATACATCTGAGTGTAGGTGTAGCAGGTTAAAGGATGATAGATATTTTCGTAACCTTTTATTTTCTATTTTGTGGCTATGGGTTTATTTCACCAAAATCTCGTAGTATTCAGTCATTCACGGTGGCTTATTAGGTATTGGGAGTTATTTGTGTGTAAGTGCACCCTCTATTGGATAGTGGTGGCTATAGGCGGGATTTCACGTTCTTTTCTCAGTCCGCATTTTGACTAGGGCCTACGCGTTCAGTCAAATTTTAATTTGAAATATACCTGTTGTTACTTTAGTTTTAGCGCACATTGTAGCTTTTACATGTATTTTTTGATTAGTGCATATAAATTTAGTCGTGTTGTGACGAAAACATTGCTGTTTTGAGAGCTTAAGAGAGAGCTAACATAGTTAATCATGTGTTTTGTTTCATTGTACGCTAGCGCTCGCCATTCTATTTTCGTGTTATATAGCCCACATGTTTTAGTTGTCCTTTTTCTTATGTTAGGCGGATTCTGATTGAAGATGGAATTCTGAATGTGGGCCCTCTGTGATATTATACAGGTGTACTCTCAATACCAGGTTTGTATAAGGCCTATAACACGTTCATTTAAAATAAATAAATAAATTGTATTGTATGATGTTTTATGGCACTGAATAGCCCAGATGTATTTAATTTTCTTTCTTTTTTTTAATACTATTGGATAGTGTTCCTCATTTGGATTGACTAAGGGAGGTTGATTCTGATTGAAGATGGAATTCTGAATGTGTGCTCTGCAGTGGCGGCTGATGATCAAAAATGTTGGCGGGGCGCAGTAATAGGCGGGGGTCTGCCCCCCCCCCCCCATAACAATTTGAATTTGGTATTTGATTCCTGTATTCGGGTGCATTTTGGGGATGGCCGCTACCTATCACCTACTATTCATTCAGATTCATAGCCTACATTCTAACTTGCAGGGCCTAGACAAGCTTACACTGCAGCATACAGACCTACTTTATGGCCGTTCTACCAGCCATTGCTATTTGACCCATTGCTGTTATTCTGTTATTGAGACAAATCATGATCACTGTCCTATAGCGTCCATTTTTTTGTGAGTCTCAATGTCTACTTCAAATGCAGTTAGAAATATGGGACAGTTGCTTCATTTTCTTCCTATATGCTACAGGCCAAAAGTCTTAATTAATATGTAGCTTACTTAGTCCTTATAGTATAAAATGATTGGTGAGTCCAATTCCTCCACTGAAATAGGTGGAAAGTGCTTACAACTCTCTGCTAGTTAGCGATACATCTCTTCTCTACATGTAGGGCCAAGTTGTGTTGAGCGAATGCTGCTGAGGGAGGTAGCATATGATCACAAAAAAGACAAGCGATACCATTGGCCTGGGGAGCACACTGGTGCGACCCGAGGCCGGATTTTCTTGCGCCAATGAAAAGCTGTCTCTGCTTGATAGACCGCAAAAAGTTTGCGATCTTACAATGATTTTAACGTGGCCAGCGCCCCTGACTTGGAGGAGGGCTTTATTTTGAATGACCAATCTAGCGCAAATCATTGACCTTCAGACGCATTTAAATGGTTGCTGGCAGTGGCAAGTACGGTCTATCTCACAATTAAACGAGGATAAACGCTATGTAGTTTTATTGATTTATTTCGTATTTATAATAGTTGATTCATAGTTGGCAGATATAGGCCTATTCGAGTGAATATTTCCTGGAGGGGTCCTGTCTTAAAGGACAAATCCAGTGTAAAATGTATCTGGGATATGTTTAGCATGATAACGAGTTGGAATGTTCGTATTGGAGCAAAAAAGTGCATATAGACGCATTCTTAAATTGGCTGTTTTTAGCCGATTCTACCAAAACGCTTTAAACTTGGAACGATGGGGGCATTTGTTATGGTAAAAACTAAATCGCTATTTTAAAACACTTAAAAGGCTAGAAGTAGCCCGACATTTCTTTGGTAGTATAATAAGGGTCTTAACAAATAAAACAAGGCATTGATAACTTTGTAAGTGTACAGATTGTTTATTAAAAAGGACATTTTATACACACAATACCATCAGTAGCTCACCTGTCGACGCCATCTTGTTTTTAAGGCTCGATAAGTAGATAAGTAGTGGCAAACACAGAGCTTGCGTGTTGCTGACGGATGTCACAATCTCTGTGACATCCGGCTAGAAGTGGCCACTTCTAGCCTTTTAAGTGGTTTAAAATAGCGATTTAGTTTTTACCATAACACATGCCCCTATCGTTCCAAGTTTATAGTGTTTTGATAGAATCGGCTAAAAACAGCCAACTGAAGAATGCGTCTATATGCGGTTTTTGAGCTCCAAAACGAACATTCCAACTCGTTATCATACCAAACATATCCCAAATCCATTTTACACCGGATTTGTCATTTAAGTGCACCGGAAAACAACGCAGTAGTCGGCAAAGTGCAGTTTGAGCCGGCTAAATAGGCTACAAACGCGATTAACTATTTACGAGTGCAAAATAGCCAACATAATCTTTATTTTGCTGACCACTTGTTTTTATCCCGACAAAAGCCTCGTAAGGAAAGTTCCTCTGGTACTTTCTCATAGATTGCACCATCTTTCACGTCTACGTTAAATGCGACTGCATCACCTTCTCTCCCATGATGGTCAGCAGCTCGTGGATTTCACCGTCTCTCCAGCTAGAACTATTCATGTTGATATCGCTGCATTGTGTCTGTTGTAGACAGGGCCGGATTAACAAATCATAGGCCCCTGGGCACAAATGTCTGAAGCCCCCCCCCCACCCCCCCCTCCCCGAAAAAAATCAGGAAAAAAAAATTCTATATATTTTTAGGGGTCCAAGCCAACAGGTTGGATCCCTATTGTTTTTGTAATTTTTATTATTATTATTTTAACACACACACATAATGACACATAAAGTGTAGCCGGCTTGGTCTTACTCCGCCGACTACTGCGTTGTGTTCAGGTGCATAGATATCACAGGACGCTGCAGGTTATGGGAGGGGGGTTAACTGTCACATTAGGCCACTATATTGTTCAGAATCATTATATTGCTGTTCTTATGACATTCGTTTTAATAATGAATTTTAAATGAATACCCTATTTAATAATACCATGTATAACTATTTTAAGAGTACAAACATTCATAAAAAAAATAAAATAAAATAAAAGTTTCTTTTGTGTGGTGCCCCCCCACTGGCTGGGAATGGTTGGGGCCCCTGGGCACAGTGCCGTGGGCCCTAATGGTAGATCCGGCCCAGCAACACCTCTGCCCAAGTCCCGCCCCTAGAACTGCAAAGCCCTCTAAATGCATTTACATGAAAATGAAACCACCATTATGTTTAGGGTCCGAGAGGGTAAATTGGGATGCGAAATTAAACTGGTAGATTACCTCGGTCAGTGTAAATGCGCGGACCATGCCAGGAAAAAGGCGGACATAAGACGGGCATATTAGGCTCAGTTAGTTGTTAAGTAAGTCAGTGAGCTAGGACGTTTTGGAAGTTTTGCCATGCGTCATCATGTAACTTATCAATGTCCTTGTTCAAATGTTCTTTACTTCTGTATCAGACACTATGCATATGTATCATTCACATGTCTTGTTATTAATTTCGATGTTTCTGTTAGTTGTTGTGTCATTTATGTGTCACCTATGTATTATTCTCAACTTAACCGTTCCATTTTGCTTCCTCTTTATCTGAAAGTCCTGAATTTAACTGTATTCATGAAGCTCTGTCTTGAAAATAGCAGCCATCTCGCTACGTAGAGAGCGGAGCAGCTCTTCCTTAAAGGCACCCAGTGCAACTTTCGAGGCTTAAAAATAAACATTCAATTTCTAGTCTTTTTTACACGTAGTAAGTTTCAATAACTCCATACCATTACATACCGACATTTAAGCAGCAAAGATGAGACGTCATTGTGTGGTGAGAACTGATACAAAATCGATGACAACAACAATGCCGCCATTTTCTTTATTTTTTGTAACCTACAATAAATAAAGCAGGCTTCCAGTCAATGGAAAAATGGCTTCTCCCCACCGGCGATTGTTGTTGTTTACGATTTTCTATCAGTTCTCACCACACAACGACGTCTCATCTTTGCTCCTTGAATGTCGATATGTAATGGTATGGAGTTATTGAAACTTACTACGTGTAAAAAAGACTAGAAATTGAATGTTTATTTTTCATTGAATGTTTACATAAAGTTGCACTGGGTGCCTTTAAAACCAGAGGCGGGGGAGGGCTCACTGTCCGGGCGTGCAAGGCCACTATGTGGTGGGGATGTTCGCGGTAAATTGCTCCCGGGTTTCGACTTAGGAGGCATTTTGGTAGGCAATAAGTTGAAATGTATGTGCTGAAAAAAAAAAACTCACACAAAAAGGTTAAAAAAGTGCCCAAAGTAAAAAAATATGTGGATGTTGCAGGAGCTGCCAAAGTCACGCCTCACTCCGTTGATTGCTCAGAAGCCTATTATTGTTTAATTTATGAAAAGCTGTTCAGATGACCCAAGTTCTACCTTTTACTGGGATGGCAAATACACCTCCAAATTGACATGACATTCATATTAACGTACCCTTTTTGCCATATTTGATATATCACTTACTCTGATTAAAAAAATTGGTTACCTGGTTTCTCTCGCTTCTCTCTCTCACAACCAAACGAGTTACCCACAAAGTATTAGCATCCATACTGCCCTGATTCCCATTGTCTCCCTGGTGCACATCCCGATTCATACCAGCCTCAGAGATTGGGACCACACAGATATGAATTGCAGAAGCTGCACAGACTTAAAAGCAATAGATATTTCATGATGAAAAAAAAAAAAATATATATATATATTTGATGTGCAATGTAATTCCCAGTGGTGTACTCATCTATTATTTTGGCTGAACCGTAGGTTTCGCCTCAAATTGTCAAAGCCTATGCTTTGAAATATATATTGGAATAGCATCATATCCACATTTCTAATATTCTTAAAACAGCAAACTACTTCTACGTCCTCCTTCTGTAATCCCACACGGCTCTTTGTACCTGTGTTGCTGTCCTGGAGCAGTTTAGTGTGGTCTGGTCTGGTCAGGCCACCGACATTCTCCCAAGCAACAGGTTGAACTGCAGACACACAAGGCAATTCATTTATCACTATTTGAACCACATCCAACCCTCTGGATGGTCTTGGGCTGTAGAGAGAACCATTGGTCATCTCAGCTGGAAGCCACGTGGACAATTGAACGTAAGAAAAATGTTGTGATGAGATTTGAACCCATTTCATAAATGTAACCCTTCATAATCCCCGAAAGCACCTCTCGGCAGGGGGTGTAATGTCTGACACTGGTGTGGTGCCTTTTCAGTGGGGCAAGATGTAGGACAGATTGACCGTGTCTAATGTTAATGTTCTGTATGAAAGATTACATGTGAATGGAGGACCAGTTGACCATGCTAGCAGTGTTCAGCTCATGGAATGAACGATGTCCATCGACAACACTGACTGGCCCTCATTCAGATTCAATATGAGCAGTACATGGTCTATTATATAAGACCAGAGTAGTGTGTAATACCACCCTGTAGGGGGGCTCCCACCCTGTAGCCTCCCACCCTGCAGGTGGGAGGATACAGGGTGGGGGGGCTCTCTTTTGAGTGGAAGTATTCTGTACTGACATATTCGTCTCTCTATGCTCTGGAAGGAACACCAAGTGTTTGGCTGGAGTTTTCGCTGAACAGTCACTCCTTGCTCAAACCAAACGGTAGGCCGAGGAATCAGGAGCTCAGATCCAAGAGGCCATGGCAGGCTGGCAGCTGTAATGCCAATGAGTGCATGTGCCTTTCCGCTTGTTTTAAAGGATGGGAGGTCATTCATTGGGTTGTTCGGTTAACTATCTCGGTTGAGTTACGAAGTCAGGAAGTGATGTCACAACCACAACATGGCTGCCAGTTCAGGTAGCAGTACACATGTCTGCAGCCACTATGTGTGTGCCACACCTCTCTCTCTCTCACGCTCTCTCTCTCTCTCGCGCTCTCTCTCTCTCTCTCTCTCTCTCTCTCTCTCTCTCTCTCTCTCTCTCTCTCTCTCTCTCTCTCTCTCTCTCTCTCTCTCTCTCTATCTCTCTCTTTCTCTCTCTCTCTACTCAGCCTTCTGCCTTTCCCTTCTTTTGTATAAACGAGAAAACAGTTTTTGCCTGTGTATTCATTTGCTAATCCTACATTCTGAAAAATAGTCTGATGATGAAGGTGTGTGTGGGGGGGCGAGGAGCTAGATAAAAACTCATAATAACTTCGCGTCTATTTGAGTTTCATCTTGTTGCCATGGTTACAGCTGCCATATAGATTGGCGGCCATACGAGGCTGGTTACTGGTTAACCTCTCCACCCACATTTGCCCAGATTAGGAGAATCAATAAGATAAGAGTAGCACCAGCGGCCTTACCTTGCACCAACACCCTCCTCACACTGCAGCAGCCTGCCCTAACTTCCATACTTCACACCTTGGCTGTACCAACGCAGAAGGAACTCTAGAAGAGTACCTCAGATGCTTTGAGACGGAGGAGAGGAGCGGAAGGAGAAGGAAAAGGCAGCATGGTCAACGTGAACGCACAGGTGCCTCTGCGTGTCAGGCTTCCATTCGGTGAGTACACAGGGCGCTTCGGCTGCTGCAACCGCTTTGGCCGGAGAGAGATCAGGTCCGACGCCTGCTTGTGTTTCGTTGTGTTGGTTTTAAAGTGTGTAAGAGTGTTCTTCAGCAGCTGTGCCCCTGGCTTTGACAGCACATTGGCACCAATCCCCAGCAGCTTTTCTGGTTCGATATCTGGAGTAGGCTTTTACTGTAGCATCAAGGCTACTGTTATGGCTGCAATTCATGAAGGTGTGTCCTGCACTATCTGTAGATTTACAGCGTTCAAGACAAGAACAGGAGTCTGGTGACCCTGAAGCAATGAGTTTTTGATGACGTTTTTCATAAAGGCCTGAATATTAGAGGATGCTGACAAATGTCTGGGCCTAGGGACAGACTTTATGCTTATATGGGGAAGGTAAAGGGTGAAGCGATGACAACAGCTAATCTTAGCAGGTTGTTGACTTGGGCTCAGTATGGAGTAATGAGCGCATCGGGTTCTGTGTGCCTCTGATGCAGCAGGCTGCCACTCTGACAATCAAACAGATGTCCTGGTTCCCACCCCTGCTCACTGTACACTCTGTAGCCATGTAGCAGTGTCTAAAAAGATACCGTCTCTGTGTGTTCTTCACAGCATTTTAGGAAAATTATGTTTAGAGGGGCGAGGGTTACCCAGGGCAATGCTAGGCTGTGTGTTCTGTGGCTGTAGCCTTTTCCTTTCCTATTCCTTGTTTTCTAAAAGCTGCTGGACAATGAAAGGGAGGCTCAAGAGACCTCAGCACGGCTCTCTGGAATGGGATCAATTCCAGGGTGGAAGGCTGTCCATAGACACATTGTTAATATTGACTGATAGTGATCTTCATTGTCCTCTGTCAGTGATGGACATGCTGCCTCTTTTCATCTGGCTCAATACACCTTTAAGAGCCCATTCTTTGGGTATTCATTTCTTCCAACACAAGACATATTCATATCGGTTGTTGAGTGTCGTATTTAATCCGTTGATGAACTGTATAATAGTTATGTCTTAGTAGTGAAATTATTCATGGGTGGATATCAGGCTACAGTATTAAACAGGTGGCCCCCATCACTCAGTCTGAATGTCATTCCTACCTAACAGTTGTTATCGTGGAATTAATCTCATCTAGTTCTAAATTGGGTTTTGTGAAAAGCAACTGGCTACCAAGGAGCTGACTTTCACACTCGTTATATAGCGTAAATAAAAACAAACAAACGGCCATTTCAGCTCTTCAGATAGTCCCGTTATTACCTTTTCTGGACTGCAGAAAACTGCAACAGCTGGTATGGCAATAGTACCATGAAAGCACAAAATGGCTACCTTGTGATTTGTAAATAGGAAGCTGGATTATGCTTAACATCACCCATTTTCACCTTAGGGGCGGCAGCTGTCGAATCCATCTAAGATTTGAAGGAGTTCTGGTTGTGTTCAGATTGATGATGACAAACTAATCCAATGGCTGTCCCAGGAGGGGCTCTCTGCTGTGTTAAATATATTCTGTAATGTGTGAGTAACCTTGAATGAGAGAGAATTTATGCAGCCGTTGCTTGATCTTATAGATACCAAGTAGTCTTTTTTGCTAGCCGTGTGTAGCAGTCGCATAAGAACCACCAACCACCACCACCACCACCACAGTAATAATACCCTTACCATTCTGCTTAGAGGCTCACGTGCATTTTTTATGAAGAAAAATGAATTATATTAAAGGATCTTTATTGACTAAAAACTAGCCAAATAGATGGATCATCCAAAGCCAAATCATTGGTGTAGCCTATGCTTTCCTTACTAGCTGTTTTCCCTAAGCTAGCGCTGGTCTGTGTGGTCGAGATCAACTTATGTGGCCCTTCCATGTGGAAACAAACCATCCACTGCTTATATGGGATAATTATGACCTTTTTTTAATCCTAACCCTAAGCCTGTTATTAAAGAAGAGAACGCCCTGGGCTGTTATGAATATTGTATGATTATAATAGACTCTTTCACAGAGGTGTCGTGGTAGGACAAACGCACGGGTCCCTCGTTAAGCTAATGATGGGTCTGCTCCTGCTTCAGAGCTCAGGTCGTACACTTCTCTACACTAGGGTTTTCCTACGACGACTACTCCGTTAAAATAATGGAAAATTTACTAATTAATTGGATTCTTTCTCAGCTTTTACATTTACATTTAGGGCATTTAGCAGATACTTTTTCCAAAGCCCCTTACAATGAGTACATTTGTCAGAAGAAGGTGAAGCAATGGGAATACAGGTAGACATGTACAACATAACATCAAGTAACAGATGATTAGTTGCCCAACGGCCCCAGCATGGACAAAAGATGGCCTGTCCTGTGCCTTAGCAGGTCAGTTGGTGAATGTAAACACAACAAAAGCCATTTGACAACCCCTGAGCAACCCGTGTGTTTGCCCAGAGAACTGGACGACTTGAGAGTGATTCTTCAACAGTGAGCCATAACCACACATTACAGGCTCAGTGTGTATGACTGGCACAGATTCAACGAGTCACAGACCTTTAAGAACCTGCACCCGGGTTTTTTCACCTAGTAGGCCTATATATGCTGGAATATGGAATCGTGATAAATGGCTAACCGTCATTCCCTAGAGCTACGTTGTTCCCTTAGACTAAAATGTATTTAGCTTGCTGTAGCAGAATTAAAGAAATCTTGAATCTGTCTATTATATACAGTGGATGGGATAATTGTGGTTGTGGTAATTGTCTTACGTCAAAATATGCAATATTTACTTCAAAATCGGAATATCCAAAGCTTTGGATAAAATCAGTTGCAAGCACAAGGATAAGATGTAGGCCGAAGAGAACAAAACGGATTTGAGGAATCGAGGCCTAGGGGACTTAAATACACACTCACACACAGTAACTAAAGAGTTCTAGGGTGACCTCTAGTGGACAGATAAACCAGGCGACCAGGCATGTCTCATTTCAGTATACGTAATGTTTTTGGAAGCCATATAACTTTTACATAATCATGTTTCAATAGATCATTTTGCAACCAATTGAGCAGTTATATATCTATATATCTATATATCTATGTATCTATATATCTATATATCTATATATCTATATCTATATATCTATATATATCTATATATATATATATATATATATATATATATATATATATATATATGTATATATAGCAAAATATATTAAAAAAGCACACATGTGTCTAGCTGAAAGAGATAGAGAGTTAAGATTCATTATGATTTAGTGAGGTCAGTAGAATGAAAAGTTGGGTCTTCAGTCTATTGAAAGCATTTTAGAAAAGGATTTTTACAATCTCTCTGCTTGAAAGTACAAAGGAAAAGCACTACAAACCAACCATTCGGTGTAATGAAGGATAGTAGATTAGGCCTATATTGGAGATATCTAGCCCATGCCTTTCCGTCTCTAATTAACTAAGTAAACTAAGAGGTTGGCTATTGCACACACACACACACACACACACGCACGCACGCACGCACGCACGCACGCACGCACGCACGCACGCACGCACGCACACACACACACACACACACACACACACACACACACACACACACACACACACACACACACACACACACACACACACACACACACACACACACACACACACACACAGTGTTCCCTCAACACTATTAATCCAGCCGTCCGGGCTCCGATTAAATCTCATTGTGACGGCATTAGAGGCTGATCTCCCCCAGCCACCCGCCGCGGGGCCCAGGGGAGCCGCACAAGGAGCCCTGCAGCCGCCAGCCTGCGTCGCCTCTCTGCCTCCCGGTGCCTCCTCGGTGCAGCCCGGTTCACGCCTGCTTCCCGGGCTGGGCTCAGGGCCCTGTAGAGACGGCTCCTGCTCTCACAGGGATGTATGGAGAGCATGATGGAGCGCTGAACGTCCAAGGTAAAGAGACCAGGTGGTGGTGGTGGCTAGCCGCAGGGCACCTCGCTTTACGTTGTCATTATGCTTTGTTAACGGTGGAGTTTACAGTCACAGCAAGATGGAATTGTTCAAACAATTTCGGTATTTGTAGAAACTGGTGCTTTTCGCAGGAATGGAAAAAATGTCTCATTAGTTCTACCATACTACGATCTATAAATCAATGTTTTTAAACCCAATTATTGAGTTGTAATGTTAGACTTGTTGCTGGGGGAGAAACGAATGCTGTTGGTACCAAAGGAAAGCCAAAGGAAAGCCATTCCCCCGGGTGGAGAAACATCATGAGGTGAACTCTCCACAGGGAGGCAGTGGTACCCAGATAGTCCGGTTCAGTGAGGTCTTCCTCATTGTTCAGAATCAGAATCACTTTTATTACATCTCAGTACACAAGGGTCAAATTCGTAGGTTTGGTCCCTCAACAGCCACATGGCAGCATCAATACAAGATCAAGTAAATAAAGATAATTAAAAAAAGATGTAAAAATAAGTAGCAGTATAGATCACAATAATAAATAATAACGATACAATAAAATATTATGATAATAAGGGAGATAATAAGACTACTAAACAACTACAACTAAAACAGTGGTAATAAGTAAGAATAAGTAATGAGGTAAAGTGTAAATTGTTTGTGTAAAGTGTTAAGTGGTACCAGCCACGGTTGATTCTAGTGCAAAAATGTTGTGCAAATTACAGGAAGAATCTATAGTATAATATATATAGTCATGGTAATTGCTGTGTTGTATCTAACCACAGCGACCAGGGCCAGGGGGATAACACCTTTTCAAGCAGGCTGTCCTGATGAGAGGAGGTTGACCTGATACTTTGATATTGTTAAAGTATTGAGCTGACATCACTTACACACTCACAACGACAATCATGTGACAAGTAGCCGATCATCACCTAGAAAGCCTTCTCTAATGTAGCTGGACTGTCACGGGGGCTTTCTCAACACTGGCCTGTGTCAATCACAGTGTGGAGGATAAGCGTGTATCGATTGGCTGGTGACGAGGCAGGCCTCAGAGGGAATCAGGCAGATAAGGCGGCTGTGAGCGATGCTGCTGACTGAAGGGATAGGGTTGGCAGACGAAGTGACTTCTCAGCACAACAGGGGTTAATGATTGCTGAGCTTATCATGCTCTGTGATTGATTCACGTTGCGCATCGTGTTTATTGATGCAACTGTTTACCTATTTGTTCTCCGCGACATCGTTTTTTTCAGTTGGTTCATTTCACGTTCATGTAGCCTTTCACATGTATTTCAAATAGCCTGGGTAACGTTTGTGAAACATATACATGCTATGCAATACTTTATATCCATAGGCCAATCCGAGAAATGTCAGATCAAAAGTAAACTATTTCAACTGCTGTGCCATGTTTGATTATATGGGTTCTGTGACAGGGAAACTGATAAAAAACTTATTTTTTTTGTGTTGGCCTAAATGTCCAAAAATCGAATTTGACAATGATATATGAGCCTAATAAACGAGAGCAGCTTTTGATCTGAAATTAGCTAATTTCATCAATGAATTAATTCAAATAAAGCATTGTAGGCCTTAGTGGGCCGTTGATCACATCACTCTTGATTCAATGATCCTGTTGATGTTAACCCTTTACTATGCATGAACAGCCTCTCCCACTTAAAACATCACTGAAATAAATAGAAAACAATTGAAATGTAGTTAATCGTATCCAAGCCAATCCATATGAACAATGGCTGACGATGGATGGCTAAGGCAGGGACATAGGAGCGGGGGAGAATGGGACATTACCTGGCTAGAGGACTAAGGGAAGAATGAGATATTACATGGCTAGCAGGAGCGAGGGAGAATGGCACATTACCTGGCTGGCTCGGGCAGGGCTTGCATAAGCTGCGTGACAGCAGATAGCAATCTTGACAAGGTCTTTCCTATGACACTAAAGTCCCATAATATCATTTTGTTTAGCGCTGGAGAGCGGAGCTCAAGGCTTTCCGCACCACTCTTCCGTTCGTCCTTCTGTTACACCAATCATCACCATCATTAAAAAACGATTGTATCTATTTGATCAACACTCACTTTTTGTCCCGTTGCGGAGGCGCGCTGCTAAGTCACATTAAGGTCCGGTAGTATCCTCATCCAGGGGGTCAGGGATTCTCCCACCAGCCCACCGCCAGTAGGCTACTGGGTCTAGCATCTGGTCATTTCAGTTGCCTTAACGCTGCTGGCTTTTGGGATCAGACTTTGGGAGTGAAATGCAGCCGTTGAGGAGAAGGTACAACTAGGCTCAGATGGAGTTTGGTCAGCGGTCGGAGATTCCTATTCACAAGATAGACTTTGTTCACAAACGCTAGTTTGAAGTTTCAAAGGGGAATCACAAGTGTTACATCAGTTCTCAGTGGTTCTGACTTTAGCCCTCGGGGCAGGAGTTTGGGTGACTGATTATAAGACGACTTCCCACACGTTTCATCAGGGCAACAGGGTCCTGCTGACGAGTCCTGCTCGGGCCGGATCCCCTCTCAAACACACAACTCCAGGATTGTTTTTGGACAGTTGTAGTTGGACAGTCATCAACAGC
Organism: Gadus macrocephalus; assembly: GCF_031168955.1. NCBI lineage: Eukaryota > Metazoa > Chordata > Actinopteri > Gadiformes > Gadidae > Gadus > Gadus macrocephalus. Next base: position 5,999,507 of record NC_082382.1, on the reverse strand, counting down.
ACTTTAGTGCCTGCAATCTTTTAATATCAGTAAAGTTTGGTAGTTTGCACACATGGCTTGGCGTGGGTCTGCTAGCAGAGGTGGTTGAGCTCTGATAGAATAAGCCCCTGTGAGTTGGTAGAGTAGCATGTGTAATCCAAATGCATCAGAACACTTTGTCACCGTGTGTGATTAAGGAAAGCCATAACCTTCCAGATTATGGTTTATTGTCCTGTATATGGCTGTTCCTTGGGAAGTTCACAGAAATGTAAGATGGGAGCAGTGATAAAATAATTTTAATGACGGGTAAGATAAGATTTGCTCTTGGTGACTCATTCCAACCCTCAGCACAGATTCCCCTACATCTCTCTACACACACACACACACACACACACACACACACACACACACACACACACACACACACACACACACACTCACACACACACACACACACACACACACACACACACACACACACACACACACACACACACACACACACACACACACACACACACACACACACACACACACACACACACACACACACACACAGACTGTTTGGTAGGTGGTTTGGATAATGAACAAGCTTCTTGAACAAACATAGATATTGTTGAGGAGCTTCACCAATGCAGTGTAAAGACGCGCTATCAGCCACCTCTGTGCTGACTTGTTGCGGTGATGGCATGCACTCAGTTTCAATGTTTTACAACCTTAAACCAACAGCATTTAACAGTGGGTCAAAAGCCTCACTGTTTGATTGATTTATACATTTTGTAAACTTCAATTATGAAGAAGGTTCAAAGATTTCCTTGTTCCAAGACATCCTAATAACAAATTATCTGATTACATATACCTCCAATTGAACAAGCTGTTTTATACCATTCACCTTTGTACTCTGATTACTATGGATACATTTTTATTTTATTTTACCATTGTAGAAAAGAGAAAAGTGGTATAGTGTTATGGTATAGATAGTTGTGTCCCACCAAAGCCCCGTGGTGGGGTTAGACGTGCCGTGCTAATGCCTGCTGGTCCGCTGGCCGCTGAGGTCAGACTGGCGGGGTCTAGGGCTCCTGAGGTCTGCATGAACCTCGGAGCGTTGACCTATCACTGTGTGCTGCAACTTTCCCCTCTTCAAACAGCCGCTGCTGTTTGTCATGTTTCTGTTCCTACGCACAGGAGGCACCGAGCGCAACAACACTTTCTGCTTCCTTTTCAAAACTCAAACTTGACTTAATCCCGTCATGTTTATAATACTTGTTGTTAAACCGCTCGGAGTGCCGGGAGATGTTTGTAGACAACGCTTCGTCAGATAGACGAATGTGTAAGATAAGAACATCGGTTTCTGTGCTTAACTGTAAGTTACCAAACAAAAAGTAAATATGTTCTGATTTGACCCAGGGGACATGCGAGATTGAGAAACGTATTGCAATCTCAACGTTGTGTGCTCTGTGAGGTGCATTCTAGAGAATCCAACGGCTCCACACAATATATCACAATGTTTCTTTCTATACCAAAGGCTAACAGCCGATTACATGTCCATCATGAAGCAGTTCAAACAGCTGTGATAAAAAGGCTTCAAATGTCTGAAAGTGCCCTTTCTGGGGATTGGGTCGGAGCAAGCATCACGTGACTGCATTTCAGCAATTAATTATTGATACACAAAGGCATCGGTTTGCTTCAGGGAGAATTATTTCAATGCTTAATTATGTCAGTCTTAACTGAGATTTAGCGGGTACATATTAGGCCCAAAGGAAGTAGGTCTACTGGGTCTCAGTGAAAGCAACAGTAGGTAAGCTATACCTTGCTCAACGAGGAACACACACACACAAAAACACACAGAAGAACACTATTTCCCATCAAAACACCAACTGGTTTTTACTGGTGGAACTCCGATGTGGTGAGAAAGGGAGAGAGAAATAGATAATACATGCACTGAAGAAGGTGAAGAAGGATATCAATGTTGTGTTATCTCTCACTCAAAAAAGTTGATTCATCACTGAGAGTCTGGTTAAAAATCAACCAGACTCAGGGGGGGAGGAGGAGGAGGAGGGGGAGGAGTAAACTCCCACCCCCCCATCAAATATCCACCTTTAAAGGGGGCGTGGCCCAGGCCCAAGGAGGGAGGAGGGGGTGTTTAATGGGGGGGCGAGGGGGTGGTTGGGTTGGTGGTGTCGGGAGGGGGGGTTGTCTTTAGTGGATGGGGCACATGGGCTTCTTGGTCAAGTCTTGTCTTAGCCCACATCGCTCAGGGTAGCAGTGGTGGAGGTAGCAGAGTTAGTAGAAGCATCTCGTCCGTCCAGAGCGGAGCAGCAGCAGTTATGGACATGGCAGACTACAGCGAGGCCCTGGACCCAGCCTACACCACGCTGGAGTTTGAGAACATGCAGGTGCTGGCCATGGGCGCAGGTGAGTCACATGTGTGCGGCTACTGCTCATCCCGTTGAACTTTGAGACTTTTGAGTCCAGGGGAAAACTTTGGTCCCAGGCGGGGTTTCCACACTGGAGAAGGTCCTCCACATGGGGACGATAAACAGGGGCATTTGTCCACTCACTCCTGGTGTCAGTTGACTTCATCACTTGATGATAATGTCTCGACTCTTGGCATCAACAGATGTTGATTTACAACTCCATACTGGAGTAGCCCTTCAGAAGAAGTCTGGATCGCAGGTGGATTGCGGTTCATTGTTGAGACTTCTGGACTTGACGTGACCGGTCTGGGTCATGTTTGGACCAGATCCTTGTCTGATAGTGGATATACATTGGTTCTCTGGTGAAGCATGGCTCTCTTGTTACAAACGGCTGGTTCTCAGAGTCCTGTCAGTGAGTCTCCCTAGCTGGTGTAAGTGATGTCAGTAATGAATCTGTAAGAGAGGAGTCAGTATGACGCTGGGACTCAGTGTCCCATGACTTCTGCTAATGATCCTGATGCAAAAATGAAACAGCTCCCAGCTAGAATGAAAAGGGTGGGGGGGTGGGCAAGATATCTATCAAGCTACATATCTAGTTTATTTTTAGATATTAGATATTTTCCTGTTTCCTGTAGTATGTTGGTAAGGTTGTAGTGTAATCCTAAATAACTTAATTTGCATTCAACAGTTCGAAAGCCTTGTAGAGGCATGATTTAATGTCTGATCATTTGATCATTTGATCATACTGATTGATTGATCAAATGTTGTGACCATGAGGGTGGGAAGACGATCCAGAGTAATTGTCCTCTCAGATATGATCAAGCCCTCAGTGTTGACTGTCTCAGCCACTCAGACACCGTATAGATTTTGATCAGGCTTCAGTCCTTCTGCCTGCTGTTTCACCAAGGCCAGTAGCACCTCTGAAGTGTCCTTTGAATAATGCGGCTACAATCACATTATAAATGATGAGTTGGATTATTCATGTTCCACCTTTAATATACTATTTCATGAAGAAATCTCTCTCTGTCTGTCTCTCTCTCTCCCGCTCTCTCTCTCTCTCTCTCTCTCTCTCTCTCTCTCTCTCTCTCTCTCTCTCTCTCTCTCTCTCTCTCTCTCTCTCTCTCTCCATGTCTCTCTCCCCGTCTTGCTGTCCCTCTGTGTGTCAGACTCCTCCCCCGCTGAGAGTGGAACCATGAGTGCGGGCGGCCATCTTGTGGCGGGCAGCCTGTGTGCCATCTGTGGGGACCGGGCCACGGGGAAGCACTACGGGGCCTCCAGCTGTGACGGCTGCAAGGGCTTCTTCAGGCGCAGCGTTCGGAAGAACCACATGTACTCCTGCAGGTGAGAGCGAGAGGCTTCACCACCACCACCACCACCACCACCACCACCACCACCACCACAACCACCTCTATCACCACCACCACCACCACTACCACCATCACTATCAGCACCAGCACCATCACTATCAGCACCAGCACCATCCTCACCTATCAGCGCCCATGCTGCCCCAAGGGATGACTGATCTTATTTTTAAAGTATTTTAATGATTAAATATTGAGGACACGGGTAGTTGACTCACTGGTGCCCAAACTATCCCGACACACACTTCCCTTTCCCCCAAACACCCGAGCACGCACGCACGCACGCACACACGCACGCACACACACACACACACACACACACACACACACACACACACACGCACACACACACACACACACACATACTCACACACACATCTATGCATGCACACACATAAACAAACATGCATACACACACCCACGCAGACATGCACGCATACTTGAATGCATTCACACACACACAGACAGACCGAAACATATACACACAAACACACCCACTCACACAGCATGCACACACACAGACACGGACAGACACACACAACACACATGCATGTGCACACATATCTTTGCACTTGTCTTTAATCCTTGTCTTTCTGGGGTCCCAGGTTCAACAGACAATGCATCGTGGACAAAGACAAGCGGAATCAGTGCAGATACTGTCGGCTCAAGAAGTGCTTCAGAGCCGGCATGAAGAAAGAAGGTAGATTGAGGACATTGATGTTAAATTGAAGCGAGTTGTGAGTGTGTCGCAATAGCCACCAGAGCAGAGATCTTGTTAATGTTCAGTCGGTGAAGCGCTGGAGACTATGAGCGGTTTATGCTGAGCAAACATCTCTAAGCCATAATAGCCCTATACTGATAAACAGGACAGCCTTGGAAGCCTTGTTTTTTCCTTCACGTGACTTAGCATGCGGCGTGCTAAATGCTACATGCTTCATTGTTTTAAATGTTAAATTAAATGTGTGTGTGTGTCTGTGCATGTGTGTTCTCAGCTGTACAGAATGAAAGGGACAGAATCAGCACCCGGAGGTCCAGCTACGAGGACAGCAGTTTACCCTCCATCAACGCCCTCATCCAGGCTGATGTTCTGTCCAGACAGGTGAGGCTCGGACCAGGCCAGGACCCTAACCCTTATCCCCCGCACCGTACCAGGAGCTGGGGGTAACACTGCCTCCTGGTTCTGATGTTGTCCTAAATCACTGCTCAGATCACCTCCCCGGGGCCCATACTAAACGGAGACATCAGGACCAAGAAGATGGCCGCCATCACGGATGTGTGTGAGTCTATGAAGCAGCAGCTGCTGGTGCTGGTGGAGTGGGCCAAATACATCCCAGCCTTCTGCGACCTTCCCCTGGACGACCAGGTGAGGCTATAGTCATCCTGAGATTGGTGCAAAATAAGTCAATGAATGTACATGTGTGCATACATATCAGTTTCTATATCAGCCTTGCACCACGACGGCAGGGCCCAGTGAGCCATGGTGGAGGAACGGGGTGTGGTGGTGCCTGTGTTCTCTATCATTATATACACGGAGCAGTCCTCTGCCATCCTGAGAGTTAATGTATTCATTCCAGGTTAGAATATGATGAGCTGGTTGTAAAGTCACATCCACGCTCTGGAATCATTAACACAGCGAATGGCTTGGTAACTGATTGGCTGATGTATGTTCATTTCTTTGTCGTTGTTAGTTTGACAGAGTAACCAGGCCGCATCGGACAATTTCCTTAGACGGGCCCAAGACAAGACTTTTATTGTAAAGAAATTGATGTGGGATTTAAGGTAGAAGCCAGCTGATACAAAGGAGACAATTGCATTGTTTCACATTTAGTGTGTTGTCCCTCCCAGGTGGCGCTGCTACGTGCACATGCTGGGGAGCACCTTCTTCTGGGGGCGGCCAAAAGGTCCATGCTCTTCAAAGATCTCCTGTTATTGGGTAATAAGAACCGCTTTCCATTCAAACACATTATCCACCATGGGATGGAATCCCTCGTCGGCTGTCGGCCCGACACATCGCTTTATGGGTTGAAAACGGGACGACCTCTCCTCAGGGAACGACCACATCATCCCCAGGAACTGCCCTGAGCTGGAGGTGAGCCGGGTGGCCGTGAGGATCCTGGACGAGCTGGTGCTGCCCTTCCAGGAGCTCCAGATCGACGACAACGAGTACGCTTGCTTGAAAGCCATCGTCTTCTTCGACCCAGGTATGAGCAGCAATCGAGGGGTCCAGATCACCCAGATAACACTGTGTTCCCCTCTACCAAATCTAGAAGAATATACTATACAAGTCACAGCCGTGATTCTTTAATATAGCTCTTTATTTTTAAACAACGATACTGTCAAGACCTTTTGCCGGTTGAAATGTCCTCAATTGGAACATGAATGTGACCCACGCCCTTCCCCTTCCTGTGCCAGACGCCAAGGGTCTGAGTGACCCGGTGAAGATCAAGCGCATGCGCTACCAGGTGCAGGTGAGCCTGGAGGACTACATCAACGACCGGCAGTACGACTCGCGCGGCCGCTTCGGGGAGCTGCTGCTGCTGCTGCCCACGCTGCAGAGCATCACCTGGCAGATGATCGAGCAGATCCAGTTCGTCAAGCTCTTCGGCATGGCCAAGATAGACAACCTGCTGCAGGAGATGCTGCTGGGAGGTGAGGGGACGTGTGTGGGTCTAGGGGACGCCTGCGAAGGACGCGGCCGGAGGGGGTCAGTTCCGTTCAAAAGGGTTCCAGGCCCGGCTTTGAACCCCGATGTCCCCAGCCTACCTCTGAGACGAGATGCCTCCACCCCCATTTGTAATAAATACGCAGACACAAGCAGAGAGTGCATCTCAATCTGTCCTGGGGTTTGTTACGGTGGTATAGCTCTATGTATGACTGAGTGTGTCTGCATGTGTTTTCCAGGTTCTGCTAACGAGGCCCCTCATGCACCTCACTCTCTGCACCCCCACCTGGTCCAGGAGCACCTCAGCAGCAATGTGATCGTCTCCAACGGCCCCTCACCCCTACACAACGGTCAAATCTGTAAGTGCTAACACACTGGAACAGAGTAAGATAAAGTCCCAGCGTTGAATCCGAGGAGTATAAAGGTGAATGGGTGGATTAGACACGCGCAGGGTTACAGGTATAGGACTAGTGACGCCGTGAGCCAAACAGCATCGCATTTATTCATATTTTTCCTCATTGGCAACCCACTTCCTGTGCAGATCAATCTGGCTGCTGGAAGGACTAACAGGCTTGGCAGAATAATCCTTTTCTAAGTTCTTCATGGAGACTAATCAGGCTTATTTTGTCAAAGAAAGCTTCTGTTATTTTTCGCTTAACCATTCTAATGCCCTCAGAAATTTCACAGAAAGTGCTTATTATTCATAGTCTGAAAAGTGGTAGCTTTAAAGAAAGGGTTCCCGTAGGGAGAGACAGATATGCTCTCCTGAGCTCTGCGCTGACCGCTCACTTTAAGGCCCAATCCCATTTCTACCCCTTACCCCTTCCCCTTCCCCCTTCAAAACAAGGGGTAGGGGGAAGGGGAAGGGGAAGGGGAAGGGGAAGGGGAGGGGGAAGGGGAAGGGGAAGGGGTAGAAATGGGATTGGGCCTAACACTCTTCTGTTCCCCGTTCTGCAGCCACTCCTGAGACCCCCATCCCGTCCCCCACCTCCAGCTCAGAGCACTACAAGATGGCCCAGGGGGTCATCGCCACCGTGCCTAAGCAGCCTACCTCCATCCCTCAGACCACCATCACCAAGCAGGAGGCCATGTAGCCAGGCTGGACTCAAACAGCCTCTCACCTCACCATATCTGCGTTCATGTTGTTCTATGGTTTGGCCATTCTTCTAAATAGTCCCTGATGTACGACGGAACATGTCCGATAACTACGTAGCAGTGGTTGAATATATGAACGTCTGTTTGGTTCATACATTCAGCGTAACTCCCATGAGGGCCTTGTTAGATCAACTGCAATTAAAAAGTCCAAAACATTGCTTATGACATCTACACAACATAAGTCGTGTCGATGTCGGAGCTTGATTTGGCAACCGTGTGTTGGGTTGCAGGAGATGTCCTAAAGAACGCCCCCAGGCCTACTGTTTGATGGTGATTGGATAGTGCCAATGCTGTATTAATGTTACAACATTTATTTTTTAGCATTACACTGTATTTGGCTTTTATAGATATTTAAACTCCATGTTGCCATGTTTCAGCTAGTTGGTAATATGCCTTTGTTATTCATATAAATGTGGTTTATTTTAACATTTTTGTACAGGTTAAGTACAAAATATATTTTCTTAAACAAAATCACTTGGAAATTCAAGGTTTAAAACTGTTGTATAATATGACGATCAGGGGTTTATTACATGACTAGAGTATAGAGTATCTTTCAATAAGTTATAAATTACACCAAGATTGCTTGGTTGATAGGATGTTGTCTGTTGTGTGGTGCCACTTTTTAAAAGACATAGGCAGCCATTTATTGAGGAAGAAATGTTATTTCCCCAATTCAAATACTTAAATATGTTGTATCATTTTTTATATAATATTTTTTCTGTTTGAGATAAATTTATTGTCATGGTTTAGCTGAAAGAATAAACTGTGCCTTGAAAACTAAACTGCCTTACACACAGGAAGAAATGTTCACCTTTCAATGTGAAGATACATAAATAAAACGTCAAGGTCTATTTTTACACTTAATTGTGCTGCAGTGATCTTATTCTGTCTCAAAAATACTGTTTTATAATGATTCAAGTATAAGACGATTCTCAACCAATTGTAACCTTATCACACACTATGAACCTGAAAACATGTTTAGGAAGTCCTACCCATTCAAAAACAGAATCCAACGTGGCAGTGCGGCGTGGTCATTGATATGAGGTTTGTTGCATCAGACCTGATAAACTGTCATAAAGTCATCATAGATATCAGTGGTTGCAAAGGGAAAGAAAGATTAAAAGAATGAGAGCGGATGAGGCACACATCAAAGCCTAACTGTAGCCCAGCTCTCGAATTGAGAAAATCAAGAAAAAAAAAAAAAAAAAAGCTATCCTAGATAATGGGCCCATTTATGACTTGGTGTGAAACGTTTGATTCAAAGTTGCAAATAATTCATAAATCAAGGCTGTGTGTAGACTGCGAGACGCAGCAAGTTTGTGGCTGTGAGGTGGATGCAGGCATTGCATATAACGTGCAAGTCAAGTGTTTTGTCAAAACATGGACCTTGGAACCCCGTCAAAGCACTAGATTTGACCAAAATATCGACCTAATTCTGCATCAATAGTGAAACTTTATTTAATCATAATTAGACTCTAACTATTCCTCCATGTTTCTTTATTCTTATTCATGCATTATTTGAAACGTCGACGTAGCCCACAGAGGAACGTGGTCACGTGGTTCCAGCGGACCAACCAGACGGCGCCGTCTCTCCTCCCGGAAGTACCGCAGGGTTCTCATCACAGGTTTGTTGTTGTTTTCGCTGCTCCGTTGATGTAATTTATGTCGATTTTTGCAAACCATTATCACGCAGTTGTATGTGCTGACACGTCTCTGAAATAAGTCCTCTATCGGGTCACAATTTTGCAGGTTTAAGGATACATTTCCAGCTGTTATTCGAGGGGATATTCTTATTGAGGGCTGTTAAGGATGTGGTTAAATGTACTATTTCTCGACTTGGGTTTCTGATGGATTGAGTACAATAACATTAATGAAATAATAACTGGATTCTAAGTATATTATGGTGCTCTAGGGGACCCACGTCAACTGGGAGTTTTGCCTGAAAGTGAATGATGAGGTTGATGGAAGAGCATAAGAAAGGGAATTAAAAGACATCTCAATAAAGGTCCTTTAAAGAATTCCACATTATTACGTTCCTTATTGTACTCTCTATGCAGCGACCCCCAGTTTGTCCATGGCCAAACAGCATGAGTCCCTCCCCCTCAGGTCTCATCTGATGGACCCACTGGCGTCCCCGGCCCACGGCTGGTTCCCGGCTCCGCCTCCTCCCATCTACTGCTGCACCCTGTCCCCGGCGCTGGTGGCCAAGGCCCGCGAGGAGCTCCAGGAGAAGCCTGAGTGGCGTCTCAGGGACGTCCAGGCGCTGAGAGACATGATCCTTAAGGTTACATTGTGTGTTGTTTGTCTGCCTCGTTCTAATGCCTTTAATGTAGATCATTAGAATTACATGGGAAAACCAAGATAGACGTGTGAACATAACAGGATTGTGATCATAGTTATAATATGCTGTATATAATAGTTATAAAAAAGTCTCACCATTGTTAGAAGAGATACAATGCGTGGCGTTTTCTAAACTTACAAGGCACATATTATATACTAGTTACAAGCATGCTGGACCTCTGCTTGCTTTGAGAGGCGGCTAGATTCTTGTAATCGGTCAGTAGAAGGAGCTCCTCCCATCGTGTACACGGTCAACAGCTGAACTCTTAGTCTGTAAACACCACCTTTGAAGGAGCAGCCCAACCTAAGGACCCGGTTGGACGACGCCTTCCTTCTGCGCTTCCTCCGGGCCAGGAAGTTTGACTACGACCGGGCCCTGGAGCTGCTGCTGAACTACCACGCAGGGCGCAAGGCCTGGCCGGAGGTCTTCCAGGACCTCAAGCCCTCCACGGTGAAGCACGTCCTGGACCTGGGCTTCCTTTCAGTGCTGCCCCACCCCGACCCCTCCGGACGCTACATCCTCTGTCTCCAGCCAGGTAGGGGAGCGCTGACGTTCACCTGGGGCGTTCACCAGGGGTGTTCACCTGGGGCGTTCAATAGGGGGCGTTCACCAGGGGGCGTTCACCAGGGGGCGTTCACCAGGGGGCGTTCACCAGTGGCGTTCACTAGGGGGCGTTCACCAGTGGTGTTCACTAGGGGGCTGTCTCTAGGGGCGTTCACAACGAGCATTCAATAGGGGGTGTTCACTAGGGGCATTCACTACTAGGGGTGTTCACTAGGGGCATTCACTACTAGGGGTGTTCACTAGGGGCATTCACTACTAGGGGTGTTCACTAGGGGCATTCACTACTAGGGGTGTTCACTAGGGGCATTCACTACCAGGGGCCTTCACCAGGGGCCTTCACCAGGGGCCTTCACCAGGGGCCTTCACCAGGGGCCTTCACCAGGGATGTGCTGGAACCCTGCTCTCAGTTTGGGGCTGGTCTTCACTGCAGACTAAAGTGTACTGTGCCTCAGTACCCTGGTGGCTGGTTCTAGCTATGAATCTTGACCATGTACCGATGTTTTTTTTCCACTGTGCAGTGCCGTATGGCAGGCCAAAGTCATGTCACAACTACCCTAGCTTAAAATTAAAAAAACAATGTTATGCCACAAAGTTGTTAAGCTTGTTTTGTCCGTTTTGAACGATCCAGTCAATATCCGTAACAAAATAAAACATTCAACAAACAGGCCACCCCACATAGTCCCATTATAAAGATCTTTCTCAAATACAAAGTCTGAGTCATATTACAGTGCTGCATGCATATCAGTAAATAGTCTCTGAAGGTCATTCCGCTTTAAAAACAGAAAGCAAAATGACATGCTTGACACTACTTTTGGGAATTTGCTGCCACCTAAAGGTAAAATAAATATCTTAAACAATATCATTTTTTTCTGAGGCGTAATGTACTGTTAAAGATATCCTTGCTCATATCAGTCCAAACTGAGAAATAAATTAAACACTGCAGTACCCAACTTTTGTACAGGAAAATGGAAACCAAACGATTATCCGTTTGTGGACAACGTGAGGGCCCTCTACCTGACTCTGGAGAAGCTGATCCAGCCGGAGGACACCCAGGTGAACGGGATCGTCATCCTGGCGGACTACACCGGGGTGGGCATGTCTCAGGCCTCCAACCCTGGCCCCTTCCTTGCCAAAAAAGTTGTGAGCATTCTCCAGGTAAAGGAACGTCCTTTCTGACATTCACATAGTTATATTATTTATATAACTGTGTTATGTTATATTCCATATAATATGGAAGTAAACACAAATAGTGTGTCATTAAATAAGACTTATCCCTACTAATCTGTGTTTTCATCCAATTTTTATATTTTCATATTTCTGGAGTACTATTGTCTTTTTTAATAATTCCCATTGTGTTGTCTAAATAAAAGGATGGATTCCCCATCAGAATCAAGGCTGTTAACATAATCAATGAGCCAAGGATTTTCAAGGGGATCTTTGCAATAATTAAGCCCTTTCTGAAGGAGAAGATGGCTGAGAGGGTGAGTTATAAATTATGTTTTATTCGTGACTGTGAAAACATTTTACGTGTCCCAACATTAGTTATGGCTAGGGCTCGACCGATACATATTGGTTAGCCGATAATATCTATTTGGGTTCCAGATTTCAATCAGTATCAGTGGATATTCCACAGATTAAGGGCAGATTTCCATAATAAGCACATAAGAAACTAGATGATTTGCAGGCTTAATCTCACCAGATGATGGACGTGTCAGGGTTCTACCCTGAGAATGTAGTGGTGCTCCTTCACAACACAACCATGGAACATTTCAAATATTAAGGTAACATTGCATTTTTTGCCCATTTCATTTCTGAAACGGGTCAATCTGTATAATTACATATTTTATTTGAATAACGCATCGAAAGCCAAACTCCAATATCAGGAGTAGTATGTGTGGAGGAGGTCAGTGGCTTTGGGGTCCACTCTTTTTGATAAAACAGGGCGCATATTTGGCAACAGAAGAGACTACACACATCGGAAGACTCAATATAAAACTTTTTCAGGGTTTAATTTAAGGGTTGGCAATGGTGGAAGGTTTTGAACAGTGCTGGTAGATATTGGACAGCTGTATGCCGATTTTAGTGCTCTCAGTAGTAACGTGACCACTTAAGTTCCAATTCAGACACACAACTTTGAATTGCATCAAATTAACTTAAAACACAAATTTGTTTTGTACATTTTGCAAAGTTTCAGTGAAATTGCACAGCATCACTAGCGATATCCAAGGCACGTGAGGAAATTAAACCTGCACTATTCAAGGAGTTAACCTCATATCTTGGGTCTGAACCTAATAACCAGCCCATAACTTCTGCTAGCTGAGATCCCTTCAACAAGGCAGATAAAAATTATTCTGTCTCGGTTCTTTCAGCCTGTCTTTGTCTGTGGACATTTGGGGTAGCCTACGGTATCTCTACTCACCCCAAGCTAGGTATAAGAACGACTGCATCTATATGTCCTCTTCACGTCAGGAAACTTAGCTGCAGCTTCTCAAAATCCATGGATCTGAAGTATCCGATCAACTTTAAAAGCTTATAAAATCATAACGACAAATCGATAAACTCCTTGTTTGGGATACATCAAAGGCTGGAGTTAGTGCAAAAGGCAGTGCGACATAGGGTCTCCTGAGATTGCGGTCCTGGGCTGAGTTATCTCCTGAGGGACTGGGCTGCTGAGTTGACAGACTGCTGTGAGGTGTTTGATATTTTTGATGCTGTGATTTATTTCGGTTTATGATTTCGGTCAGCTGATTATGTTATTTGTTCTAACTGATTAATGGTTGGGAACCTGACATTTTTTATTTGTTAATGCAGGGATATCGTTTTAATGTACATTTTCATTCTTGTGTTCAATAAAGCAGTTTTATTAAAGCTTTGTTTTCCTTTTATGAAGCTAAACAACTTTATAAAGGCTATTTATCAAACATATACATAAGTTAATCAGCAAATATATATCGGGAACCAGAATTCTTTGCAGCCTCAGTTCAGTATTGTTGGCCAAAAAGTAATACCGGTATTTATAGCTGTATGTTTTAGTTAAATATCTATATATATTTATCTATTTCAGGGACTTATAACATTGATCATGGTTATCTCTAGATTTGAGGAAATATTGAAAGAAGAGTAGTGCTTTCTATGTTGATCCAAACATTGGCTCTAATCCTAAATATATTTAACCAAAGTGAAAAAGCTTTCTAGAAATGTTGCATGAGTGTTGCTTTGTGTGACCTGAGGTGTTGAGACTGGTTCTGAGGGGGGACGCCTCTGTGGACGCCCCCTCATTCGGTAGCCCCCCAACTACAGCCTATAGACTTAAGAATAAAGATGGACAAGATGAAGGCAGTGACTATTATGGCCGTATTTGTCTGACTTTGACTCGTGTGATAGTGGGCAATTTCCGTTCCCTTTACAACTTCACGCACAGATTCAAACCCTGATTTTTTTGTACTGTAGAAATCTTAAATTCTCTTACCCAAGGCTTTCATTTGTTGACAACTCCAATGGCCCTATACTGTACTTCCTGTCCTCTGCAGTACTTTCTCCATGGTTCAGACCTAGCACCTTAACTGGAGGCCCTATAATGTACTTCCTGTCCTCTGCAGTACGTGCTCCATGGCTCAGACGTGCGCTCCCTGCACCGGAACATCCCCCCCACGGTCCTCCCCGGGCAGTACGGCGGCAGCGCGGCCCATCTAGACATGTCGGCGTGGTCGCGGATGCTGCTGGATTGTGAGGAAGAGTTCATTGTGGAGTTCTGCCAACCAGATCCACTAGAGGGCGTGGTGCTGCCGGAAGACATGCTCCTGGAGGGGGAGGCGGGAGGCGGGCCGGAGGAGGACCCCTTCAGGGCGGTCCGCTCTCAGCTGTACTACTGTTACTGAATCCCCGCTACTCTCCACTGTGCTCCTGTTGCTGACTCCCGTCACTCCCATTTACTCCCAGTTATCAATGAGAGGATACGTTGGTTTGGTTGTTTCTTTTGAAACCCACGAGTTTTATCAGGCAAGTTGCCAAACATTTAGGTCTACAACATTTACTTTTTTTTACTCAGTGTCAACATTATAGTAGGCCTACGTGAGCCAAAGGGGAGGGGGGGGGGGTCCTTCTACGCACTGCATTCCCCCAGTGTTTAAGGCAGCTCTGGGGTCTGCCATCGGCTCTCTATATGGTATTATCAACAACCGCTGCTGTCCTGTGCAATCTGATCCATGCTACTGAGGGAAAATAACTTGGGAGAGACTGTTTCGAAAAGGTTTTCATACCCTGTGTCCAGTAGACCAATAGTAGCATGTGTCGACTCCAATTTAAGACTAACTGCATCGTGAGATTTAACAATTCCCTAAGTGTTAATATATACCAATTGTTAAATACCCATTAAATATGATAGGCCAGGAGGGGACATGGTAGGCCTACAGGGAGTTGTTGGAAATTGTACCAAAGCAATGAATATGTATGTGCATTCTCATGTCAATCAAATCATGTCAATCATTATGTCATGTCAATCAAAACGGTTAATATGGGGATATCTATCGATGCAGATGTTGAAATTGTCCCCATTATTTCCGTACCATATGTTTGTCTTTGTGTAGCTTAATGCATTCTGTTATGTATTCTACGTGACAATATTCATAGAAAGTCCTGCCTTATGATTTTGTTTTATTTCCATACACTGAACCATTTGCCTGTTTACAGTCTTCACCTCCAGGCCAGAACCCATCAGTTTGCTAAAGCTACATGGGTCATTGCAATGCTGAAACACTCATGACTACAGAGCTATCTTTTTGCCAATACTATGGAGCATGTATAGGGTAAAATGGTGTTTTATCTATTTTATATTGTAGGCCTATCCAAGTAAGGGATTTCTGTTACATTTGTTTAGTTTATTTAAGCTCGATGGTCATTCCACTCTGATTATAGTAAAGAAAATAAATCAAATAAAAAGACGTCTTGTGCTTTTTTAATTGTAATTATGGTGGGAAAATTATATTATTCTACACTTTATGCCCTTTCAGTTATCGTGTCATAATCGTATTACTGAATATTTATTACTTACCAATTTATATCCCCAATCTACCCACAATAAAAGGCTAGTAATGCTAAATGTATATGTTTAATTTGTACAAGTGTCACAGTCTGGGACCTCAGAGTCGGAGAGACAATGCCATACGAATCTCAAGAGGCGTGCTCTGATTGGTTGGGAGACGCTGAACTCCATTTTGGAAACAGCTGTTTGAAGACGTCACCTCTGCTGAGCTCGGCGGGGAGCCTTCAGCGGGCTGAAGACCTGCTGGTGGAGCTGAAGTCCTCCTGGTGGAGCAGTCTTGTGTCTCGTTAGCGGCGGATCTGGAAAACAAAGGGAGCCATTAATGCCATTTGGACATTGTAACAGGTGGATAACAAGATCCTTCCGAATTAAGGTGAGTGTCCATCTTTTGTTACATGTGTTTTATGGAGGACAATACACTAGCTGTGTTGGTTCAGGTAGAATGCTACAACACGCAGCCTCTGGGATCGGGTCCGTCTCCGGGACTCTCCGGGTCTGGGAACGTCTCCGGGTCCGGGTCTGGGTCCGTCTCCCGTTACGTCTCCGGGACTGTCTCTGGGTCAGTCTCGGTGACCGTCTCCGGGACAGTCTCCGAGTCCGTCCCCCGGTCTGGGTCCGCCTCTTGGTCTGTCTCCTGGTCCGTCTCCGGGACCTCCGTAGTCCCAACTCGGTCATCCCACATTAGAGGGAAACACGATGGCATTAAAACGTCACAGCTGCATTTATTACAAGCCCACAATGATGAGTGAAATAAAAGGTACCGTTTGTTTGCATCTCCACGCCGTCGTGATCTAGAAGAGATGGTAACTTCCCACGCCATGGTAATCTCATACAGGCTCTTATTGGATCCCTTGTTTTGATGCATTCATCATGGTTCTTGTGGACGGGGCTCTCTGATAGGCACACATCTCTCCCACCACTGTAAAATATGATTGGGGTGAATATGGGCTAACAAATGCCTGCACTCCTTTGTGTTCTCTACCCCTTATGTTTTGGTCTGCTGATTTTAGTAAACAAGCCCATCTCAAGTATTTCCACACACACATAGACCTAGAGAGACAGACACACGCAGACGAAGACGATGTACTCAAAGTGTGTCTTTCTCACACAAAATATATGTTCTTCCCATCTGGAAACCATTCTGTTAATTGCAATCCATCTATTCCTCCTGGTCGATACAGAAGGGTTATTGTTGGTTCGACCTTTCAGAAAAAAAACTACTCTTGGCTGAGAAGCTTTTAATTACAAGGAGCCCTGCATGCTGGAAGAGTACCCTACTTTTACAATTCAAAAAGGATACTGGGCCCTCCCAGTATCCTTTTAGACTTTTATGACACTATGCCATTTCCATGATACATGTCCAATCAGTACTTTATAATATTTATGTTTCTGAGTTTGTCAGAAGAACCAGTCTACTAAACGCATTGTATCATGGAAATGGTTATTTACCATTTCTATACATGGCTATAACCATGTACACGTTCTACATGTGTTTCCCTCTGGGGCTGATGCTCAAACAAAAATACCTTCTGGTAAACTATAGGACTGAAACAGACTTATTCATGCGCTTAAGTCATGTAGGCAATGTTTATTCTCTGAAGAGAACTACAGCCTGAGTCTCCTCTTAGGAGCCACCATGACGTGGATGGTATGATTAATATTGTTGGTCTTCTTGTGATAAGGGTGTAACCAATCCATGAAGCATTGTCTTTTAATTCATAATATCACTGTTGCCTCCTGCCGTGACTGTACCAGCTACCACCCTCTACCACTGCAGACAGGCAGAGAGAGGCCGTACTATAGACCGTACATGTCCAGCTGCTGATTGCGCCAAAGCTCAATCATTGTGTTCTACATCCATCACTGAGTCTGATGCTCCACTCAGATGCACTGATGATGGCAGTTACGAGGACATGCGGTCACAGTTCATGGTAATCTGTGGTCTGACATTAACAAGAGTCACTGTGGCACCATTATTCTCCTCCTCCTCCTCCTCCTCCTCCTCCTCTGGGTCCTCCATCAGATGGATTTGGTGTTTGGTCATATGGGCTGATGGGCAGCCCAGTCAACAGTAACAGGATTATCCTGGGAACCCCTTATCATTGCTCTGGCTGACGTGGCTCCATGAGGGCTCTGGTGTCACGGCGGTGTTGTTCATTTGCTAAGCAGCTCTTTCCTCTTTGGTCCGCAGATTTTAATATAGTTTTTAGGATCATTGCTTTAGTGTGAAACATTTTTCCCATTGTGATGAGAATGTTTTCTCGCTGATGGAGGTCATTGTTGGTTTAATATAGGAGATGGAATTATACCCAAATAATTGGTTCACTTTCTGTTTCACATCTCATTCAGATTTGGTCTTCTGTTCCAAGAGCCTGTCCTAAAAAGTCGTTTTTTTTTCATCTCTTTTATTTTGTATATATTTTTCTCTTATCCGGGATGGGTTCCATCTTCAGTGTGGGGTTGGATGTTCTTGTCCCATAAGGGCCTTCAGCCTCGCACCGTGGGCAACACCACGTTGTGTACATGAAAAACAGCCCAACACTCGGGCCTCTCAGCACAACTCTGTAGCCTGGTTCGGTCAACTGTTGAATACTGAGATCCAGCGCTATTATTCTCTCCCTGTCACTCGCCTTCTTCAAGTATTTGCACTTTATGTGACTGGGATAATGTTGCTCCACGTTGACTAACTGGGTGGGGTATTGTGTGAACACTCGCCCTTCCTCCCCCGCACACCCGCCGTCACGCTGGCAAATGACACCCACGTCCCCCTGACCGTGTGGGAGAAGAACGTGATGCAGCGTTTCAGGCACTGGAGTTACGTTCACACACAGCCCTAATGGTAATGGAGGAGACGGAAGTTGGCCAACTTGTGTGCGAGTGCCAGTGTGTTGACTCCACAGCGCTGAGATAGCTCTATGAGAGCATACGGGCCTAGATACTCCTGCCATCGCCTAGAGCAGGGGCTTGAGGGAATCAATGAACAAACTAGGGACTAGAATAGATATGGCTCTGTTTAGCTCGCATAATAAAGCGGGAGCATTCCTGCTCTTCTGTTTCTTGGCCTGTCCCCTTTTCTTCCGCCACCCCCCTCTCTCTCACTCTTTTCTTCCTCTCTCCCCCCTCCTTCTGCTCCCTCTTGTCCTCCCTACTTTTTCAGCCCGGCCTCCATTGTGGAGGGAGCCTGGGAAATGATAGGGAACATACAACACAGGCAAACAAAGCGCAGCCTGCTTCCTGTTGGGCCTGTTTGATGTGTGGGCAGCCGGCCGGTGGAGAAACGGAGAGGGCTGCAGCTCTGAGACAGGAGAGGGCTTGGATTTACCGTCTTGGAAGGAGAAATGGTGATGCATCATTTCCTGTGTGGGGGTGTCATTTATTTAGCAGCTCACAGACCAGTGGACCTTGAGGCGTGGGAGAGGCCCTAGTTTGTGAGGAACGCTCTACTCTGGGTTGATGAGGCGTGGCCGTGCCAAACTTTCATTGAGACGTAGAGGTATCGTGCGGCCTGCTAGAAGAGATTAGTTGTGATGTGAGTGTTGTTTCTCAAGCCTTTTTTTGTTGAGGCACCATTGACTCGATTGGATTCCAGACAATGATCGTACAAACAAGCCAATGCTATTTTGATGCCAACACATGATGCATTTCGCCTCCCGGACAGGCGGCGGCGGCGGCGATGTGGCGGTGGTCAGGTTCAGTCCAGGCACCTGCTTTCCCCTCGCCCTGTGTGTGGTGCACAGGCTCGGTGGCACACACCCATCACCTCTAGCCAAAAATCATGGGGGGACAATGATTAGGACAAGCGGATACAGTGAGGTCCCTATCTTGTTTCCTGGTGTGTAGCCTAAAAATCATCCTGAGTTTCTATTTAGTTTCACTTCCTAATTCAGCAGCATTGTGGTTGGAGCAACAGAGAATAGGACTGTCT
This sequence comes from Gadus macrocephalus, assembly GCF_031168955.1. Classification (NCBI taxonomy): domain Eukaryota; kingdom Metazoa; phylum Chordata; class Actinopteri; order Gadiformes; family Gadidae; genus Gadus; species Gadus macrocephalus. Next base: position 5,980,062 of record NC_082382.1, on the reverse strand, counting down.
CTGCTACAGTGTTTGTTAGTCATTTCTCTGCGATTAGTTACTCAGCTCTCTGTGTCTTGACACGCAAACACGGGTCATGTGAGACAGCAATGTTGTGTTTCACTTCTGTATGTTGGGAAGACGTGTATCCGTCTTGATGCATAAGCTTCACCAGGACATTGGGTGTGGATATGCGTAGACGTTGCAAAGTAATTGGATCCGACACCGAGAGTCTAACAAAGATAACAATTAAAATATCAAACGCATTGTTCTTTTAAACATTTTTGGTTCATCGTTTTAACAAGCATCCCAGCACTGGAATAACGACTGTGATTGTGTTACCCTTTCTCTTCCGCTCGGAAGCTATCATTTCATGTGGCCGTTTCGCCCTGGAAATGTCTGTCGACATAAAAGGGTTTAGTGACAGACAGACGGGTCAGGTGGCAGCGTGTAGGCTGGTTCTCTCTCACGGCTGGCCAGCTGCACCCCCAGCGTACCAGAGCCTGAGGGGCCATATAAGGGAAGAGAGGGAGACGTTTGGTCATGTGCACTGAGGTGGAGTGCTGTCGGGCCCTGTCTGTCTGGTATTGTGCACATTGTGGTGGTGAAGTATCGCCTGGATACTATTCGATGCTCTCATGGGCTTTTCTTTCTCCTGCTCATTCTCTCTGTTGGTTGTAGTCTTAAATCTGCAAAGCAGCCATGATTTTTTGAGCCCAAACAGGTTAGGTGGAGCAGGTTGAGATCTACTCCCGGTTCTCTCCACAGACCCAATGCATTTAGAGCAGGAAATTTGCTGCTGCAAGGAACAGTTTCAGTTTAGGTTTAAGCAAGCATCCTTGGGTGATGAAGGGATTTATATGAATTACTTTTCAAATATGGCATAGGTTGGTGGATAGTTGATAATCCAAAGCCTTCTAATATGTGGGTGGTGTTAAGTTTTCCTCTTAGATCCTTTTGTTTTATTCATTGGTTCTCTAGTTGCTGGCCCACAGTAGCTGATGCTAATAGGCTGCGTCAGGCTTCTCATCTCTCTGCCGGGTGATGTGATGGGCCTTCTGGCGCAGGGGATCAGTTGGTTGCAGGATAATTAGGACGGCAATTAGATGGGAGTAGCATACCGCCAACTCTCTAACGCCCCCTCACGCAGCAAGAGGGGGGGGGGGGAAAGACATCAACGTTGATTGGACTGAGTATGGGGTGTTGTCGGCGGTAACTTTGCAAGTCCCAAGGGTGAGATACTGTACACCGGGGCGCTGTGGTGCAAGCTGCCATGTAGTCCCGACCGGACCAGAGGGAGCGGGGGCCCTCCCCTCCAGCCCCCCGGGGCCCCTGCCCCCTGGGGCCCCTCCCTCCGGCCTCCGGGTCATGTAGTAACAGGAAGGTCAGGTGTACGAGTAGTGGCCCGTTGATATTTAATGAACAAAAGAAGGCAGCGTGACAGAAGAGCAGCAGCCCTCGCTGTGTTGAACCCCTAAGGGATGCAGGATTTAGATTGTAAGTCCTGCATCTTCTATCAAAATATGTATCAATAATATAGTGGGAAAAAAATGAGAATCACTTTTGGATGTTGATTTACGACGTGCGCCCCTAAAATTTCTGGTTGTGCCCCTAAAATGTTCAGTTAGGGGCCACAGTGCTCCTAGTGAAAAAAGTTAGTCTGGGACAGTATTACTGATGCATTATTTATCTTTATTTTTTATACCTGATGGAAGTATGTTTTCTTTCCCTACAAGAGTTTTCTACTTTGTTAATGCGTAATTAAAAAATATTCATAATATAATATTGTCGGTTTATCTCCAGAGAGACTTAAGATTTTTAGTTAGTAGGTGTATTTAAGACACACTGTGGAGACTTAAGATTTTTATTTATATGTGTTTAAGACACACTGTGGAAACTTAAGATCTTTAGTTAGATGTGTTTACTGTGGAGACTTAATAAGGCCCAGTCTACACGGACGAAAACTATATTCCCCCCGACCCCCCCCCCCCCCCCGTTTTCCTTGGTAGCGTTTCAGGAATTTTTCCATAAAGATGAACTCATTACAAAAACGCTCAACTGTAGAAATGGTGTAGTACATCTTCCAGGCCTATATGTGGCGCTGTTTCTCCACCAAAAAAAAGACGAGGAGAAACAGAAGAACAACAACAGCAGTTGTTAAACCTTGTAGATTGAGCAGACAATACTTTTGTAGGTACAGTTGGTCATTAATGTGTGTTTAAGACGCATTGTGGAGACTTGAAGTGTAATTCCGGCGCAAATTGAACCCAGGATCTTTGTTTTGGCATTAAAACCCATCAAATAAGCCTCCCAGATACCTTTTTCATTGAAAATCGAGTATTATAGTTTGCCGGGCGCAATGTTTGGCGTCCATGTTGTTGACTTGGGGCATAGTGTTTCGCTTCTAAATCCGCATTTTTGAACCACTAAATAGCACCAAACCTCTGCAGTAGCATGACTAGGGTCCCTACACATAAAACGAAGCACAAACAACTTAGTTTGCAAACCCGGAGTTTATTTAAAAAGACAGTTTAACAAGCATTACCGGGAGGTCCGTGTTTACAGGAAGTCCACACAAGTCGATTGCCGAATGCGCCGGAGTTCAGTTCAAGGAGGAAAGTTTTGGAATTTATAATTTATATAATATATATTTATAAATAATATATAGCAAGTGTTGACACGTAAATTAAAGGAATTGCATATGTAAGTTACAGTTACAAAATAATTGTTCGCTACAATCAAGCATGGCACGTTGTTGACGGAAGACGCACTGCACACGTGATTGACGCATAGAGTGAAGGACAGCTCAAGCACGGGAGAAGACGACCCATCCACAGCTTGAAGTCAAGAGAGAGATGGTTCGTGTTTGCGTCAAGAAACAAAGTTATAAGCCCTTACTTCATTCGAGGAAGTGAAAGATGATCTTGTGAGTTGTCCAGGTAGGTTAACCTCGATTTATTGTGTATAAGGATTTGTGGTGGGAATTTACGGACCACGTCAATCGTTTTCTGCGTCAACCGGGTAGAATAAAGTCATCAGAACGTTTAACAATTGCGGTCATATTTGTGTAAAAACGGTACAAGACCATACAACAAACAATAAAACAAACGTTGCAAGGAGAAGTCCATTATCAGCTTCCACTGATAGATTACCATTTTATTAACCAAATGGTAAGGTAGTATTGGGGGGCAATGCTGTCTTGGCAATGTGCATTCCTGGCTTTAGCCAATGCAATGGAGTTCTCCTTGCAACGTTTGTTTAATTGTTTGTTGTATGGTCTTGTACCTTTTTTACACAAATATGACCGCAATTGTTAAACGTTCTGATGACTTTATTCTACCCGGTTGACGCAGAAAACGATTGACGTGGTCCGTAAATTCCCACCACAAATCCCTATACACAATAAATCGAGGTTAACCTACCTGGACAACTCACAAGATCATCTTTCACTTCCTCGAATGAAGTTAGGGCTTATAACTTTGTTTCTTGACGCAAACACGAACCATCTCTCTCTTGACTTCAAGCTGTGGATGGGTCGTCTTCTCCGGTGCTTGAGCTGTCCTTCACTCTATGCGTCAATCACGTGTGCAGTGCGTCTTCCGTCAACAACGTGCCATGCTTGATTGTAGCGAACAATTATTTTGTAACTGTAACTTACATATGCAATTCCTTTAATTTACGTGTCAACACTTGCTATATATTATTTATAAATATATATTATATAAATTATAAATTCCAAAACTTTCCTCCTTGAACTGAACTTCGGCGCATTCGGCAATCGACTTGTGTGGACTTCCTGTAAACACGGACCTCCCGGTAATGCTTGTTAAACTGTCTTTTTAAATAAACTCCGGGTTTGCAAACTAAGTTGTTTGTGCTTCGTTTTATGTGTAGGGACCCTAGTCATGCTACTGCAGAGGTTTGGTGCTATTTAGTGGTTCAAAAATGCGGATTTAGAAGCGAAACCCTATGCCCCAAGTCAACAACATGGACGCCAAACATTGCGCCCGGCAAACTATAATACTCGATTTTCAATGAAAAAGGTATCTGGGAGGCTTATTTGATGGGTTTTAATGCCAAAACAAAGATCCTGTGTTCAATTTGCGCCGGAATTACACTTTAAGATGTTTAGTTAGTAGGTGTGTTTAAGGCAAGCTGTGGAGACATTTCCCACGACCCCCTCACCACAGTGCTTGAGAGATGACTGATTAAAACCTTACATTTATTTAGCTGACACTTTTGTTCTAAGTGTCTTACATTAAGTGCATTCAACAATGAAGATGCATTGCCCTAAAAGTGCAAGATTAATGTGAGCACATAACATTTTTTGTCGTGCAATCCATCATTATAATCAAATGATTGTAACGTTCTTCCCAGACTGTCCTGTTGAAGAGATTGCAACACGCTCACAGGGTGGCTAAGGTAGGATCTGAACTGTTGAGGTTGCCATGGGGGTTGCCCCCCTCCACCCACAATAAAATACTTAAGTGGAAACACTTGAGGGGGCCGGGCGGATGCACAGCATTGGGTTTGCTCTCTGCAGATAGTGCTCAAGTTTATTACACCCAATCAGGCCTAAAAGGCTTTGGCGAAAGAGCCGTGATGGGCTGGGATCAGGGTGGCTGACTCATGCTCCCTCCTCTTTTCTATTGATTTATTTGCTTCTTTTTTGTTCCAAATGTCCGGCACGCAGCGCACTCTCCACCTAGCCCTGCCCGGGCCTGCGGTCGCGGCGACCCGGGGTGCTCAGCCGCCTTCCAGCACGCCTCCCACACTCCAGCTCTCTCTCTCTTTCCGCTCTCGTCGTCTTCAACAAAACGTTGTTTGACATGCTTCTGTTGTGATACAAGATAATGATACAAGCGTCTCTCATTCCCACCGCAATACCGCCCGCCTCCTATCACTTTTGGAAACTTGGTCCCTTTCTGTTTTCACAGCAACAGCCATCACTGTTGTTGTTGTTAGTTGGAGCTGCGAGTCTGAAGGCTGCCTCAATAAAGAAACCTGCCCAGCCACCATTCATTCAGGCCAGAGTAGTTCCTATAAATCAGTCAGTCTGTGGAGAAGCATCGGGGATATGTCGGAGGGCTGTACATCGGCTGCCAACAGGAAGTGACCTGCAGGAACCCAGCAGTTTGAAGCCCTCAATGGGTATTCCTTTTATTAGATATTCAGTGTATCTGTGGATACCTAGTGTTATTGTCACAGTTGGGTATTCATTTTAATTGGAAGCGTCCATATCTCAACCTCTGAAAAGTATAACATTTTTGTATTTCTCAGACTTTAGGTATCCCTCTAACTAAACAGCTTTGCCATTTGGACCCATAATGTCCACCAGGATAAAACTTGCTGTACATTGACATGTTGAAAGACTTTGAACATTTTCTCATTCGACCAAGACTCAGAATTACCTTTTTTTTTCTACAGATAATCTATGGACTTGTCTGAGCTTATAGCAACCATTTTTGACAACGTACAAATGAATAACTCATGTGGGAATCCATATTTTTCAACATTCAATCATAGTTACACTTGAAGTAGTCAAGGACTGTGACTACTCGGGCCACATATAGGCCAACCCAAATTGTGTGTCGATATAAATAATGAAGTCAAAGTGTACATTTTAATGAATGCTAAGCTAAGCATTAATGTTCGATTTCCATGGAGAGTCGTCGTCAGAAGGTGGCAGGAACTTTAAATTTGCCAAGAACATAGTGAAGTCCTCCCTTAACATGTGTACAACATAGTGTCAATATCTTATTCCATGACGTCAGTGTCAATAACAATTGCTATTAAGTGTAATGTACCCTTTTGTCAGCAGGAGGCACAAAATCACACTGTGTGTGTGTGTGTGTGGTGTGTGTGTGTCAGTCAAAAACTGTAATAGAACAAAGATGGTGTCAGGGCTCCAGAGTGCGCCTAATTTGGGCACACATGCGCCTAGAATTCGGGGTAGTGCGACCAAATATTTTATTTGGGCGCACCGGTGCGACTGAAAATTGATCTGGTATAATTATTATTATATATTTTTTTTACATAGCAGTCTATTCATAATATTGTAATGACCACGGAAGAGGCAGTGAATGAAGTATTGATTAGACAGCGATTTATTAGATACCTAATAAACCGTTGGAACACGCAAGACCGGTAACGATAGCAACGCCGGTAAACAAACCCGCGAAGCCCAATCCAGGGGCCTGTACTACGAAGCTCGATTAGAGGGTTAGCGAGGTATGTTGAGCTGAAAGCCTGGGTTAGCTGTACCATGAAAGTCGATCTCTTTAAGCGTCGCTGTATCACCATGGTGACTTGCGCTCGCAACCAAACCTGGTCGGGGGAGCAGCTTTTCAGCGAGTCTACCCGGAGATCGGCTACTTATATCGGCGTGCGCAGCTTCCTAGCCCCTCCTCCGATAATGGCGTCACCATTTGTGGATGTTCCCATGGACCTCGGCGCACTTATCGTACAGGCGTCTCTCCGGAGACAGAGGGTTTTTCGGGACAGAGCCGATCCCTTGGCAATGTTTCTGACGATATTCTCTATGAGAGATACAGATTCGGCATTTATTTAAGGCATTTATTTAATGGTCAAAATATTATTAATCAGTGGCGTAAATATCGACGGTGCAACCGGTGCAGCTGCCCGGTTACCCCCCCCCGTCAACAACTCAGCGCAAGGCAGGCACAGTCCAACGCCCCCCCCCCCCCCCCCCCCCCCCTCAACAACTCAAAACTTGGGTGCACCATAAATACGTGCTGGTGCACCCAAATTAAAAATGTAGGCGCACCAGTGCACCCAAGGAAAAAGTTAGTCTGGAGCCCTGGGTGTCATGTGTGTCTAGGAGTAATCACTACAACCCGGATTCATCGATGGGCTAGGCACGGTTTGGGCTGTGAACCCCTCTGGGACGAGGGATGGGAATTGATAAGAATTTCACGATTCCGATTCCGATTCTGCTTATCGATCCGATTCCTTATCGATTCTCTTATCGATTCTCATTGGGTGAGAAAATAAGTATAAATGTGTTTGTTTGTATTAAATCTCTTTAATATCTGATCAGAAGTGCTTCTAGTATTAGGAAATTGTACATTTTCAAATCAATTGAAAAAAAATATGTTTGGCTTTTTAAGCCCAAATGCCATCATTATGTGCCATAAAACTAAAAACACAGACTGAAAACAGCCAAGTAAGAGCTTGTGCCTTTTGGAATGCTAACAGTGCTCATTTGCATTCAACTTGTAACAAAATTCCACTGACATAAACAAAATGTAGCATTGATTAGACAGAGATTTATTAGATGGGCCTACCTAATAAACCTTTGGAACACACAAGACCGGAAACCATAGCAATGCCGGTAAACAAACCCCGAGAAGCCCAATCCCTATGAGAGCTCCCCACGCTACGGCCATCCGGAGGCGCACAGAGCTGTTGGCCGGGATATTATATATACAATTATAATATATTATATACTATTATATATAGATCTCCGGGAGTCACAAACTGCAACAATAACTTTCTCCTCCATGCCGCAGTTCACCCCGGACTGCACTGCACTGAGTTTGACGGCTGAACGCTGATTGGCTGTTACGTTACACATGTCACTCAGTGGCCACGCTGTTGAACGCTGATTGGCACTCCTTGGGAGTGTTTACAGCTGCAGCTGTCACACACACACACACACACACACACACACACACACACACACACACACACACACACACACACACACACACACACACACACACACACACACACACACACACACACACACACACACACACACACACACACACACACACACACACACACACACACACACACACACACACACACGCGCACACACGCGCACACCCTCAGCTTTTATTTACGGTCATATGAAATGACTATCATTGTTTATAGTCTGCTTTTTGTATGAAAAGGGAAAAATCCCCATGGTTAAAAATAAAGATATATTCTTATCAACCGCAAGCAGCCATCACTTGGTTACATGCAGTCGACACGTGACTTCCACAGCCAGGGCTGTGCACACAAGCGTGGATTGTGTTTAAAGGGGATCATCATTAAAATACCTGCGTTCCCAGCTGAACTCAACATAGCAAGCAGTTTGCCATAAAGACACAAAATTATACGGAAGAAACGAACACACACACACACACACACACAGTGTGATACTGCTATCCTTTGAGCTCAGTGGATCTACTTGTCACCGTAGTCAACCTATAAAAGCCCTTCTGTTTTTAAGTCCACCTGTAAAATGATGGGTGAATCGGTGATGTGACATGTCCTACTTACGGTGATTTATCGAGAAATTGAAGGATTTCACTCTACATTTTGCAGAATCCGGAGAGTGATCACCATGTTGTGCAGCGCCTTTACAGCTGTAGGGATCTCCAGGTGAACAGCGCTTTGCACTTTCTGTTCAGCCACAGCAATGCACCTGGAGCCTCCGAGGGGACCCCAACGAAGGGCCAGTGGGATGCAAGGGAGCCGCCGTGGGAACAGAGTGGCCCTGGGTCACGGCGTCATCACTGAGGCACATTCTTGTCCCGTCGCTGTCTGAACTCAGAAGAGGAAACGGCAACTTCCTTTAAGAAAAAATGGAGCCCATCTGCATGGCCTGGTGGCTGCTGAGGGTTTGTGATGGTTTGGATGGGGCTTGGTGTTCATGGGTAAAATAAGTCCCACTGGCCCTTGTTCCTGTGACCACGTCCACTGGCCCTTGTTCCTGTGACTGTACGTCCACTGGCCCTTGTTCCTGTGAGCGTACGTCCACTGGCCCTTGTTCCTGTGAGCGTACGTCCACTGGCCCTTGTTCCTGTGAGCGTACGTCCACTGGCCCTTGTTCCTGTGACTGTACGTCCACTGGCCCTTGTTCCTGTGTGAATCTACGTCAATTGGCCCTTGTTCCTGTGACTGTACGTCCACTAGCCCTTGTTGCTGTGTGACTCTACGTCCACTGGCCCTTGTTCCTGTGACTACGTCCACTGGCCCTTGTTCCTGTGACTGTACGTCCACTGGCCCTTGTTCCTGTGTGACTACGTCAATTGGCCCTTGTTCCTGTGACTGTACGTCCACTAGCCCTTGTTCCTGTGTGACTCTACGTCCACTGGCCCTTGTTCCTGTGTGACTACATCGCGGCCAAATGCAGGATCTTCATGGGAATCAGGTCAGCACGTTGGACATATGACGTCAACAAAGAGAAGCACCATGTAGATCCTCATTCAGGAAGTAATTCAATCCAATTCATTCCTTGTCCGCAGGGTGGTGTTTAGGTGTTCTGCACTGCTCTCCCTTTTGAATGGTGTTTTGTGGTGTTCTGGCAGTGCTCTCTCGTCTCTCCGCTGGGTGGTGTTTTGTGGTGTTCTGGCAGTGCTCTCTCGTCTCTCCGCTGGGTGGTGTTTTGTGGTGTTCTGGCAGTGCTCTCTCCGCTGGGTGGTGTTTTGTGGTGTTCTGCCACTGCTCCCCCTGCTGGATGGTGCTTTGCGGCGGCCAGCATCAATGACCCGGTAAGGTACAGCCCAGCAACAGGAAAGAGGAGGGATGACTTGCTAATTGAGCTCACTTTCCAGGAGCCTCCTTCTACACACTCGCACTCGCAAGCGCACAAGCACCCCTCGGCTCTCAATGGATGTGCTTGAGTGCAGCCCCCTGCCGTCCCCGTGGGGATAGATCTAGAGAGATGCAGGGCTGGCAGAGCGGGCTTGGAGGCTGCAGATTCCAGGACAGCTTTGCGTCGAGTCTTTCTTAATCAGGACGGCCAATTAGTACAAATGTCACTGGTGCCATTCGTCACAGTGCAGAAATAGAAATGGCAATTAAGGAGAGCTGGGTTTTTCTTATTTAATTATCAGGTCACTCGTCCACTCCTGCTGTCGGAGTCTGCGCTGCGATGTTAGGGGGCCGGTGCCCCCTCTGCTGGGATCAACCTGCCGATCTGACAGAACAAAGCGTCTGTATCACAGAATAATATCGATGGATAGTTTATATAGATATTATAAAGATAGACGGCAGTGTTATTATGAAAGACCAGTGTCTTTACAACTCCAGTATAACATGCAGTGAGCTCAGTGTTTCATAATACCAACCAGTATAACATTCAGTGTTTCATAATACCAACCAGTATAACATTCAGTGAGCTCAGTGTTTCATAATACCGACCAGTATAACATTCAGGGTTTCATAATACCAACCAGTATAACATTCAGTGTTTCATAATACCAACCAGTATAACATTCAGTGAGCTCAGTGTTTCATAATACCAACCAGTATAACATTCAGTGTTTCATAATACCAACCAGTATAACATTCAGTGTTTCATAATACCAACCAGTATAACATTCAGTGAGCTCAGTGTTTCATAATACCAACCAGTATAACATTCAGTGTTTCATAATACCAACCAGTATAACATTCAGTGTTTCATAATACCAACCAGTATAACATGCAGTGAGCTCAGTGTTTCATAATACCGACCAGTATAACTTTCAGTGAGCTCAGTGTTTCATAATACCAACCAGTATAACATTCAGTGAGCTCAGTGTTTCATAATACCGACCAGTATAACATTCAGGGTTTCATAATACCAACCAGTATAACATTCAGTGTTTCATAATAAAAACATTAAGTGAGCTCAGTGCTTCATAATACCAGCCAGTATGACATTCAGTGTTTCTGTTAGATTTCAGCTTATTTCTAAACTGTTCGTATAGACTCTGCGTTGTGTATTTTCCGTCGTAGTAGTAATTCTTGAAGTCAGGGTGGATAAGAGGGTTGAATAGATGGTTTATTCCAGGATGTAATACAGCGAGATACAGACTTAGGTTGAATAATCTATAGCGGACGCGGTTGAGGAGCAGTTTTGAGACGTGTTCCTTGGCTGTCGATCCCTCTTCTCCCCGAACCAAAGGGTTGTGGCGAGTATTATATTAAAGAAAACATGAAGAACAAGAGAACAGAAGCACTCTCACCCTTGATAAGGTATATCGCCCTGGCTATGTCCCAGACAACCAGGTTGGTTCATCCTTGTTGAGACATAACAAATGGCGGAATGTGGGAAATAACACCTTGTATCAGTGTGAGAGGCACTGGCCTGTTCCTAGACTAGTAATGTGAAAACAGAGAGACACTAAAATACACCAACATTCTACAATACCAACCAGGGGTGCGTTTCCCAGAACAGTCAGGACGTTAGCATTTTGCTGACTTATTACTAAGCCCAGTTGTACTATGCAGCAGCCGAAGTACGAGTGTTTCCCAAAAATCTCCAGCTAACATAGCAATACGTAGCTGACCTCTTCGTTGATTAGCTGCATACTTATCAGCTAATACATAGTGAACAGATATTTTCTGAATGCAGAGTTCAGAGTTGCTCTGAGGCATTCAATCATTCACAGTTGGAAGCCTCACAAACTTTGATATTTAGACTACATGCTTGTTATACAGTTGTGGTTAATATTTGCCAACTTGATTGTGTATAGCCAGGGCCGGATTAACCAATGGGTTTTATGGGCATGTGCCCAGGGCCCCGCCCAGCCAGAGGGCCCAAGACTCGTCAGAATTTTTTTTTTTTTTTTTTTTTTTTTTTTTCGGGCGGGCCCCTTTAAGTTGCGAATGAGTCAATATCAGCGCACGCCGGTTGCCTCGGTTTCAATTAGAAACGTTTACCAAGTATCCCCTGTTTGAGTGTAGCGGAATGTACTGTACAGGCTGTGACAGGCCAAGAGCAATATCAGGTAGCAACATTCAATGTCATAATTGACCAACTGGTTAGCTGCCTGGGGCACAGAATGGACGCATATCGGGATGTTTTGGACAAATTTAAGGTGCTCTTTATGGAAACTGACAATTTGACCAGTATCCGTGAACAGGCAGAAGTGCTCTGCATGTCATACCCATCTGATTTAGATGTCGACTTGGCCAATGAAATAATCCAGTTCAGAAGCTTCATACAAAACGAACAGGATAAGTCTCCTCAAAAGCTTTTGAAGATGATCTTAAAACATGGTCTGCAATCAACTTTCCCAAGCGTTTTTATAGCTCTCCGTATTTTTTTGTCCCTGCCTGTGACAAATTGTGAAGGGGAACGATCATTTTCACATCTAGCCAGAATTAAAAATGAGCTTAGAACGACACAGACGCAACAGCGCCTCAGCGCGCTGTCACTCATGGCCATCGAGACGGAGCTACTCAGGAGCCTGGAATTCGATGAAGTTATCACTGACTTTGCTAATAGGAGAGCCCGTAAGAAGTTTTTCTAACAGGTGCGTCTGGGAGGGAGACATAAACATATATATATTATTTCTCATTTAATGTTACATATTTGTATTCAGACTTACTTCTGTTTACTAACTTCTACGTGTAATGTATTGCCATTCATTATATAGACATACCCTGGCGGAGAGGAGTACTAGTTTAAGGATCAAGATGAAAGAGAGGACAGAAGTGGGGAAATCAGAAAGACAGACAACCAGACCGTGATAGGGGATCCTGAGTGAAGAAAGTAGACCAAGGGATGATGCCAGTCACATTAAAAAACTCTATGTTCATTCAGCAATTCATAAGTTGATAGGGCTAGGCTAGTATAAACTGAATAGACAAATCGAATAAACAAATAATTAAAGTATTTCATTTTGATGGTGATGGTTTTAGCACATCATTTAGCTTTGTTAAATGTTTCTTTGTCTTGTTTTAGCATATAATGCTTTGTTGATAATATGCAATAGAAACATTTCTGTTCTGTTGTGACATAGGCTACAATAGGCCTAATCATTAATAATAAAAAACACCTGCCACAGCACTGGTTTTTTTTTCGGGGGGGGGGGGGGGCATCCAACATTTGTGCCCAGGGTCCTGTGACTGCTTAATCCGGGCCTGTGTATAGCCTACCTATCCTTTCTATCAACATTAGAAACAATTTCGTAAATAATTATAATTGTTTGAAAAAATGTCACACAAATTTTTAATGACACTGGCAAATTCATCAGCATCACTATGCAATTCAATGTAGTTGCTGCAAACGGTTGATACCTTTATCGAAAAAAGATAATTCAAACAATGAATTTGGTAAGAAATTTGCTTTGTCTGTTCTCTAGGATAGGTAAATAAAGTACTTTTCTCCCCTATTCTGTGGAAGGACCCTGCCAGATGCGTCTTGTTTCCTCTGTTCTAATGATGGATTTTTGATGTTTGAAGTCTGTTGATCTCTTCACAGTACCTAGGCTGTATATATCCCTCCTACAATATTTTGATAGCATATTCATTTTGACAGGGCCCAGGGGGCAGCATCTTGTGTTGTCGCTGCAGTGGATTCATGTTTCTTGATACTCTTTTATTTTATTTGAAATTGAAACTATCAATGAATTCACTTCTCTAAAACCCACTGCCCAGAATCTTATCACATATGTTAATCTAACAGGGTTTTTAAAGAAAATATTTGTGAGCCATTAAAGGTCCAGTGATGTTCCACACCCTAACATTTGGAGGCGCTACTGCACTAACTCGGAATGCTAATTGTGTAAAAAAGAAGACGGTCATGTGACCAACAGCCCTAGAACTGTTGTAAATAATTTGCCTTTTTACCATGTGGGTAATAACTTAAGGACTCAGCCAGACTATGTTGTTGGGAAACAGTCAGGGAGCCTTACCTTGCTGGTACAATGAAGTTTAATAACTTCCGCCATACTATGAGCTAACTATATAGTTGAAATGGTTTTGGGGAACACTTTCCTATTAACTGTTGAGTCTCTAAGAGGTAGGTTGCTAAGGAAGTTAGCAACTATGCTTTTGGGAAACAAACTCCTGGTTGGTATTATGAAACACTCACTGAATGTTATACTGGTTGGTATTATGAAACACTCACTGAATGTTATACTGGTTGGTATTATGAAACACTCACTAAATGTTATACTGGTTGGTATTAGCAAGATTGAATGAGCCTGGTTGGGCCAGGACACCGGGGAACCCCTAGTCTTTTGCGATAAGTGCCCTGGGATCTTCTATGACCTCAGTGAGTCAGGACCTCGGTTTTATGTCTGCTCCGAAGGACGGCGGCTTCCACAGCACAGTCCCCATCACTGCACTGGGGCATCGGGAGTGATGTTAAGGCCAGACTAGAGGGAAGAGTGCCACGTATTGGCCACAACCCGACATCACTTACAGCACCTGGTATTCCCAGGCGGTCTTCGTTTCCCAAAAGCATGGTAGGCTATACAGTCAAGTTGGCAAACATTAACCTCAACTGTATAACAAGAATGTACTCTAAAAAATCAAAGTTTGTGAGGCTTCCACCTGAGAATGATTGAATGCCTCAGAGCAACTCTGAACGCCTTCAAAAGACATCTGTTCAGTATGTATTAGCGGATAAGTACGCAGCTAATCAACGAGGTCAGCTACGTATTGCTATGTTAGCTCGAGATTTTTGGGAAACACTCGTACTTCGGCTGCTGCATAGTACAACTGGGCTAAGTAATAACTCGGCAAAATGCTAACGTCCTGACTGTTTTGGGAAACGCACCCCAGTATGCCATTCAGTATTTCAAGTATTTTCATGTTTAGAGCATGTTTATTCCTGGGCCTCCCTACAGAGCGTTGCATGGTCCAGACCCCTCCTATATCTGAGGCTAAGCTGCGTCCCGTAGTGCCCAAGACCGTTCCCCAACGAGGTGGTGGTGTCTTGGGGCACCGAACCCTCTCTGGAGCTCCTGGTTTAGTCTCTTCATGCGCCGTGATGAATGGACATTTCTAAAAACAAAAAAAGCAGATATTTTCTTTGCCAGATCTTTTGTAATGCAATGTCTTGGTTTTGTGTTTCTTCGTGTTGTGTGTTTCTTCGTGTTGTGTGTTTCTGTTGTAAAGCAGCCTGTGAATATAACCCCCTTTACCTGCTTCCCCCAGGTGTTATGAGAGCGCTGGTCATGGCCAGATGATGGACGTGGAGACGTCTTACTCAGACTTCATCACCTGCGATCGCACCGGCCGCAGGAACGCCGTGCCTGACATCGCAGGGGAGGGCGGGGCTGCAGCCGGCAGCACTAGCGAACTGACCAAAGACATGGCCCACATGGACCTAAAGAACCCTGGTGAGCAACCACTGTGGACCAGTAGAGCAGCACAATAGAGCCTATACACCACTGTGGACCAGTAGAGCAGCACAATAGAGCCTATACACCACTGTGGACCAGTAGAGCAGCACAATAGAGCCTCTACACCACTGTGGACCAGTAGAGCAGCACAATAGAGCCTCTACACCACTGTGGACCAGTAGAGCAGCACAATAGAGCCTCTACACCACTGTGGACCAGTAGAGCAGCACAATAGAGCCTCTACACCACTGAGGACCAGTAGAGCAGCACAATAGAGCCTCTACACCACTGTGCACCAGTAGAGCAGCACAATAGAGCCTCTACACCACTGTGGACCAGTAGAGCAGCACAATAGAGCCTCTACACCACTGTGGACCAGTAGAGCAGCACAATAGAGCCTCTACACCACTGTGGACCAGTAGAGCAGCACAATAGAGCCTCTACACCACTGTGGACCAGTAGAGCAGCACAATCGAGCCTCTACACCACTGAGGACCAGTAGAGCAGCACAATAGAGCCTCTACACCACTGTGCACCAGTAGAGCAGCACAATAGAGCCTCTACACCACTGTGGACCAGTAGAGCAGCACAATAGAGCCTCTACACCACTGTGGACCAGTAGAGCAGAACAATAGAGCCTCTACACCACGGAGGACCAGTTGAGCAGAACAATAGAGCCTCTACACCACTGTGCACCAGTAGAGCAGCACAACAGAGCCTCTACACCACTGTGGACCAGTTGAGCAGAACAGTAGAGCCCAGGCTCTAAGTGCCACTATCAACTGTAGCTTCAGAGTCAAATGATTCAGAGTGAAGGAATTTGCTCGGTCAATTTCATCTATTTGAGTAGTTGGATGGGTGTTTATATTTTAGACACGCCTACTTTCAACGACCAAACCTAGAGGGTGGTAGTTGCTCCTCCCAGAGCTGATACGCCCTCCCTAAACACCACTCCACTATTCCCCATTGGAGTGTTTCCAGCAACACGATGGCTTCCAAGCTAGCTGTTGGATTATACACGAGGCGTGTCCATTTCATCCTAATTGTCAAGCAAGCTGACGGGAACCACGTAGCGTGACCGCCGGCCGTACAGCCGAGGAGGGGGCGCTGATGTCATGCTGATATGGGGTTACGCAGACGGTCCCTGGGTTGGGTTCTCTCCCCATTGTTCCTGAGTTGTGGCTCTGTGAGACCACAGGTGTGTGTTTCAGGAGGCTCTGCTGTGGACTGCTCTCATGGAGTGTTTCCCCTTTCCCCAGAAGGCGCCGTGGGGCCCCCCCCTGCACCACAGGGAGAAGGCTCCCCCAGCCAGAAGGCCCAAGAACCCACGGGGCCCACCTGAGGCCCTCCATGGCCGTCGGGAGGGGGCGCAGAGAAGGAGAGGGACATGGCACGACCCAAGGACAGAGACTCTTTACTACTCACCGTCCACCGGCTTGTGCAGCGAGCGTGTGTGTGTGTGTGTGTGTGTGTGTGTGTGTGTGTGTGTGTGTGTGTGTGTGTGTGTGTGTGTGTGTGTGTGTGTGTGTGTGTGTGTGTGTGTGTGTGTGTGTGTGTGTGTGTGTGTGGAGAGACACTTGCCAGGTATTTTTGACTCCTGCAGTGAGGTTATAACGTGGATGGCCGTTTAGGAGAAAGCACAGGAACTTATCAGACTTTAAGACCTGTGTGTGTGCCCAGAGTGATATTTATGACAACACTTTAAAAGGTCCAAGCAGCCTCTGTGGATCATGAACGTCATAACCTCCATCATATTATTACTCAATGTTTGTTGTTTTAGTTAAGTTGTGTTCTTGTACAATTGTAATCATTTTTCTCTCAGTAAGCATAACACTTAACATTGTACTGTACCATACCACGTTCATATTTATTGCAAGATGTTCAGCGATATCTTTGTAATAGGATTTTTCTTTGTCAAATAAAATAATAAACCCAAATGTATAATGTGAAGGTCATACTTGATATTTTCTAAAACCTCTTCATTTTTACACAAGGGAGAATTTGCATAGTACCTTGAGCGGTATGAACATGTGAAACCTTAATAAGTAAAGCAGCATTAATGGATGTATGAGCCATGTTTCCTCACTGTTATTGAATCAGATTGGTTTACACAGGAACAGGAAGCTGCTGTTTACATTTCCTGTCTGGAATGAGCAGGTAACCATTTTAGTTGAATCCTATGAGGTAAAGGATTGTGTTTAGGAACTCTTTGTTCCCCTTCCTAACTTGGTCAAAGTTAAACAACTCAGATTCTAGTTTGGCCTTGCATAATATAAGGACGATGTTCATTTCTTTAATGACTAAGTATGACTTCCTGAAAATCTTAAAGAGCAACAATATTTTACAAGAATCCATATTTTATTGGAGCCTTTACATAATGTGAGAATAGTAAACAAGTGCTTTTCTTCCATCAATCAGTGTAATACAAATTAAGATTTGATATAGAAAATACTTTAAAAGAACAGTTTTGTTTAACTGGAGTCTTCCTGAAATGCATGTCCGCCATTAAGTACCATCAACACTTAGTGCGACATCTACAGTCGAGAAGTAGGATAACATTACCTATTAGCTAGTTTTACCTGAGAAATGTGGCTATTTTTAAAGCGTTCAATGTAATCCCATAGGCACATAATTAGTTATTTATATCAACAGAAAATGCAGTGATTTATTACAAGAATGAAGAAAAGAGGCTTGCATTAAAATTGAGTTTTAGCTGTAAAAATATGATCCAACACTGCTGCACAGCACCCCGCCGGTGGCATGGATTAATAATTATGAACTATTCTTCTAGTCCATTCATCTAGAGAGTCAGGTGGAGATGGGCTCACAGATCTGACTGGTGCACAACCAGTCAATTGATTTCCGATGACTCCGATCATACACACGCTGCTTCAGAAGCCGGTGGACTTCTGCATGCCGTAGGCCTCGTAGAGTTTGGTGAGCAGCGCCTTCTTCTCCTCCTCGGGTAAGAAGCACGACTCAGCTGCACAGATATTCTATAACCACAAGTAAGCAAAGCAGCAGTCGGATATAGGTTGGTTTTTGTTCTGATCATCTCTAACGTCTAAAGAGCAACCTGCCAGGTTGGCATGTCTGCTTAATGCGGGGAAATGGATGGAGCTCATTACTCATTACATTACTTATTAACATTGAGGGCATTTAGCAGACGCTTTTACTCAAAGCGACTTACAATAAGGACATTAAGTACCTCACCCTAACTCTTAACAACAATATATCGCTGTTGGTACAGTAAGGATGTTCATAGAACAAGTGCCAAGAGCTAACAATCGCTATGTTAACCCATTCTCTGTTTGCAACAAAGATAGCTAGGATAAGATGCTACACAACTACTACTATTTTGAAGTGCCAGGACGTACAACATACAATAAGCGTATGGGTGGGGGTGGCTATGCAGAGCCTCGGCGACCTCTGACTTAAAATGAGAGCGGGCCTTGTGTTTGTAGTGCGATGCGCAGACGTAGACCCTTCACCTCAGCATCATGAACTTGAAGGCTTAAGGCTCTGCGCTAGTGGCTTGATGTTGAGCTTTTACTTTCTAGAGGAGCTTGTCTCCACAAGTCAATTCACGCA
Organism: Gadus macrocephalus; assembly: GCF_031168955.1. Taxonomy (NCBI): domain Eukaryota; kingdom Metazoa; phylum Chordata; class Actinopteri; order Gadiformes; family Gadidae; genus Gadus; species Gadus macrocephalus. The sequence continues at coordinate 5,961,412 of NC_082382.1, read as the reverse complement.
CAAGTTGGTTTTTGGGTCTGCATGTTGCACAGCTGTTATGACCTAAGTCTAAAAGAATGACACTCATTTTGAACTTCATACTTTCCTCTAATCCATTGACTAGGGATGCAAACTGTCCGCTTGCTCTATACATTCACTGGAACCCGGTTAACATAATCTTTTTAGGAAAAAAAAGGTTTTGCGCTTATTCTAAATTTATAGAGATACTTATTTTAGTAATTTGGAGATTTCAGCCAGTCTAGTCTGACATCTACTGGTGAAGAATAGGACTGATATTTCTTCAGAAAATAATTCAGTTAAACGTCTGAATCCATACTAATTCAGGCACCAAAATAGTCAAACATTACTGAATCCATACAAATTAAGCCACTAACATTAGTTAAACACCTTGAATCCATACTAATTCTGCCCCAAACATTAGTCAAACACGTCTGAATCCATACTGATTCAGCCACCAACACTAAACACTTCTGAATCCATACTAATTCAGCCACCAACATTAGTTAAATATGTCTGAATCCAAACATTCTGGAAATGCACTATTTGAGCTAAAGGTACTTCCAAGAAATCCCAAGTTTGATGAGGGTTCACCAATGGAGTGTGCCAAACTCACCAGTCTCTGGAACTCCTCCTGGGTGAAGCCCATGTGCTGCTGGGCAGTGAGGTAGTCCAGATTCAGGGTGGAGTTGAAGATCAGCGGGTCGTCTGTGTTAAGGGAGTAATTTGCCATGTCTTTCCTGAACCTGCAAATGGGAACAAAAAGAACCAATTGACATCATCATCATCATCATATTTTCCCACTCGGTGCAATAGTGGCCTTTGGGCGCGCCTGCTTGAACCTGTAGCCAAGCAGGAACTGGGTTATCTTCATCATCTTTCTCCTGGCCTGCTTAACATCCATGTCCGACAGCCTCTCTATCCAAGATCAATTTCAAATATCAAATCTTTCCTGGCGTCCTCCGTTCAAATATAACTTGTTTCTGTAGTTCGCTATTGTCTAGTATACATACATATTTTTAGATGTTGTAGGTAGCAATTGTCACGTATTGGGAGGATGTCGGTTATAGCACAGACGTCGTTAGAGAACTTGAATCTCCGGTACAGGTCACCAAAGACTTGCCAATTTGGGTCAATATTCTTTCTTCTGTCACTTAAACTAAGAGCATTCTTTCGTTCAAAACCCCCTCGTACCATCTTTCTCAGTAACCCGTGCTATTTGACCTCAACCTTTCTGAGTTTGTACTCAGTTCTGCACTCATTTGAATGCGCTGCATTGACAGTGTGTCATTATGTGGAAGGTGCCCGCTCACCTGATGACCGGGTGCTTGGTAAAGTCCGGGTCACAGGCTCCGGTGAATTTGCTAGAGATGGGGCACACCTGAAATAACACAGAAGCACCATACTTAACACATTCAGTCTCGTCAAGGCAAAGGGATAACAATCAAAGGTATATGGGTTCAACCTGGTAATACGATATAATTTAGACATAGAGCTCCTAGACTGTAACGCAAGTGTTGTACACTTCCTTGTTATTTGGATAACCGTTCTGCTGTTGGTCTTATGGCGCATAACACGTCGGACTCTCGTCTCTGGTATTTCTACAACGAGACTCGTAGTGGGGGTTATCTCAGCCAAGGTTGAGAATGAATTGGGGGGAAAGGAACTTTGGCTTTGACTCCCTGAAGTACATGAACCACGACATGGAGGAGGAAGGGATTGTTGCCCGCGATTGTCTCCCGCTTGAGCCCCGCTTCACGCTGCCGAGGCACCACCGCCTCGGGCGCTGCCCGCTGCAGGAGGCGTTGGTGCCTAAGCGCTGACCGCTGCCGAGGCGCCGGTGGTCCCTCGGATGCAAGGCTCCGGCAGGAGACAACCGAGGTCAACAATCGCGGGCAACAATCCCTTTCTCCGCCATGTCGTGGTTCAGTCTACTTCAGATTGATGTGGACGTCTGAGAACCCGACACAGTCGTTTGAGATTCATAATATCGTCTGGAGGCACACAGCTTTTGGCCGTGATAATATCTATGATATGATATTATTTAGATATAGAGCTCCAGGACTCCTGTGTGTTCTAGAATATTTACAGAACACGGCCAAAGGCTGTGTGCGCCTCGCCATTGCGATACATCCACTGTAAACAGAGGGCATGTTACCGTGGCTGCAAACTGCTCAGGGCCACACCCCCACCCTCCTCCTTGAGCCACCTCTATCCTCCTCATTTGCATTAAAGCTACTGACACCGAAACGGCGCATTTGGGGAAAGCTCAAGCGGCTGTAATTTCTCCACCACGGCTGAATTTCGGGAACGTCTTCAAATACTGTGCTTTGGGCCAACTAGTATCTATATTAAAGCCTCCATAAAGTAACATGCCATGGGACCTTTAATAGCCTAATTTATTATATTTTACAAATCCAGCGTAAATCTATATTAATGTATGAATACTACAATATGTTTCATTATTTCACACACGTTTTATAACATTTGTTTCTTGAATCCTCCCTGACTCCGCCCTCCCGCTGGGATCAGGGTTATCCTGATCGAAGTGATCCCAATCCCACTAGAAGGTTTTGAACACACATACTGAAGGTTTCATCCAGGTCCATACCAAGATTGGATTATGAGATCTAATCCGATTTCAGAATGGGTTTCTTCCTTTGAACATCCTGTTTTCAAGATCAGAGCCGATGACTTCTGAACTACCGGGGCCTGATAATTGGTCAGTGGACATACCTCAAAATGCATCTTCTGATCCAGGAGCTGTTTGTAGAGGGCTGGGTCTTCCAGAGTCCGGTAACCGTGGCCAATGCGCTCCGCCTTGAGAACCTCCACCGCCTAAAAGATACTTCAAATGTTTCATTTGGAAATGCTTCAATGGGAGTCCATTCTGAACACTGTCTCACACTCGGCTTGTGTGCAGCGAGCACGTGTGTGTGTGTGTGTGTGTGTGTGTGTGTGTGTGTGTGTGTGTGTGTGTGTGTGTGTGTGTGTGTGTGTGTGTGTGTGTGTAAAGACCTCTTTGACCACGGAAGGCGGGCCGACCTCTCCTGCGTGGACGGTCCTGTGTATCCCACAAAGCACCGCCTCCTGTCAACAGGCCAGGGCACACACGTCACATGATGCACAGACGATGTGTTCGAGACCAGCGATCCCCAACCCTTGGAGCTGGTCCGGGGACCCTCTAGTAACGGGCCTTGAAATATTTCCAAAAAATATATAAATATATTTTAGTGTCATATTTTATAACTAAGGCTATAAGAGTCATGTTATTTCCTCCAAAACATAGACATAAAATCTATCAATATGCAACTAAACCACTGTATATTAAGCACTGTACGTGAACTGCACATGCACTACTTTTGTGTTTAAGTCTCTAGGTGACTTTTCTTGTGTTTCTCTTATAAATTGTTGTTTTTATATTATTGTGTTGTTGAAGGGAGCCTGAGACTCAAGCATTTCATTGCTGTTGCTTTAATTGTTGTGAATATGACAAATAAATCATCTTGAAAGACAGCCACATCCTTTGTTTAAAGATGATGATTCTTAAAATGAAGGCATTAAAATCGACCACCGGTCCTCCATATGCCAGGCCTTGGAACAAAAAGGGTTGGGATCCCCTGGTCTAGTCTAACCCTGCTGGAGCAGCAGCACCCATTTAGTTTTGTCCTTATATTATGGGTGCTTTGCTAGCACCTTGAGACACATCATATTTCGTACCTGCACTGGGAGACGTCAAGGAGAGAGAGGAAACCAGTTTGGTTACATCACAACAGACGGCCCACAGCATCAACATAACACAACATGGACTCTCTTGTTTTCCTCAACAACACTGAATTACAGGCGCTTGATAGCGGGACAGAGATAAGGTCATTTATATCTATATGTGCAACTTCCAAGATTAGGTGAGGCCTGCTGCCTGTTGTGGGAGAGGCCCTGACCTACTGGAAGAACTGGTCTTCCCCGAGATGACCTCGATCATTGGGTGGTTAAGAGATAACGGTTCATATCAGTGGACTCTGCTCCACTCCTTCAGAAGCCCTCAGCTCAGCCAGTCCACGTCCAGCTGGGCAGTCCAAAGGAAGCCCATTAGACTGAGTGAGATGGATCGTGTCTATAAATGCCAATATTGTTTGGTGTGCCAACACCCTGTGATATGAAAAATAAGAGATCTAAAAAATATTTAGACATTTTCTGCAACTGCAGCAAAAGGATATTCCACGGGATAAAATCAGTTAGTTCAAATCTTGTGTTCGAGGCTACAGAGAACCAATCCCTTGCCTGTAAGGACTGGCACTTCGTCATGAAGGGTTCAGAAGAAGAGTGGAATGGGACTGTGGTCCAGGGGATATACTCCACACATTATTTACTTGCACTAACCAAACAATAACCAACATAACCGCAATGTAACCGTTTTATTCATTGCACATACTGCTTTAAGAGCAAAGGGAAGGTTAAAGGTCACTCAACAGAAGGGGTTCAGCCAAGACGTGATACTGAATAAGACGCCAATTGACTACCGTTTCAGAGGTGAAAGGTTATCTGTACTAATAAATAATGAAGTTACATTTGTGCATTCGTCCACCCTGTTGGCTAGGACCGGCTCAGATCACTCCAGTGTCTGTGCTCCCTCCAGAGGAGGTGATCTACAGCCACCGGACCAACGGACCCACGGCCTGGTGGTGGCTCAGCAGCCGGGGCGGTTTACCTCATAGGCCAACCTGTGGCCGGACTGGGCATCCGTGTTCAGGGACTCGTCTCCGGCCAGGTCGATGGCCACCACTCCTTCATGACGATACTTCTTGCACAGCTCCACCACAGTCATGGACCAGTCTGTACAGTGAAAAAACCGTTCAGGACCCTGTGCAGTGCTCATTCAGGAACACAACATGACTGTACCCTACTACTGTAGGTCAGATTTATACACACACACACACACACACACACACGCACACACACACACACATGTAAAACCACCGAAACACAAGGGGAATTGCTCTCTGATTACACCACAGGAGTCTTTTGCTTTTTGCCATTTCTTTTGATGTACGATAATCTGTAAAACCTGAGCCAAATCATTTAGGACGTTTTAAAATGCTATACAAATAGTAAAATATAGTTAAACGATATTCTCTTGATAAAAAACCAAAAGCTTGTGGAAATAGGACAGATTCCGTCCGGAATAGTCTTGGTGTAAAGGCAATATTTAACTCAATTATATCGCCGATTATATTCAACACATTTCTTCCTCATAGCAAGGACGTATGAACAGGACTATTGTGAAAAAAAATCAGCTCTCAATGAGCGGGTGAGATTAGGAAGCTTAAAGGGGGGAATATTGAGGGTCACATATCTATGTATGTGTCGCTGCCCGTCTGAAACAACCCAAATCATAAGTGTCTTAAACAAATCAAGGCGATAATAAAACTAAAGAGGCGTGTTGTGTCATCGAGTGAGTGTTGTGTCATTTACTCAAGACTATGACACAACCTAGCCCTTCCCCGCCGCGCCGCGTCCCGTAACGAGGCGTCCCGTAACGAGGCGTCCCGTAACGAGGCGTCCCGTACCGAGGCGTCCCGTACCGAGGCGTCCCGTACCGAGGCGTCCCGTACCGAGGCGTCCCGTACCGAGCCTTACAAAGCTGTCCCGAGGCGTCCCGTACCGAGGCGTCCCGTACCGAGGCGTCCCGTACCGAGGCGTCCCGTACCGAGGCGTCCCGTACCGAGGCGTCCCGTACCGAGCCTTACAAAGCTGTCCCGAGGCGTCCCGTACCGAGGCGTCCCGTACCGAGGCGTCCCGTACCGAGGCGTCCCGTACCGAGGCGTCCCGTACCGAGCCTTACAAAGCTGTCCCGAGGCGTCCCGTATTAGGCCAGTATAGCATAGTGAAAAGCGCCACTTTTTTGGTGTGTAAGAAGCTTGTTCGGCTGGTTGAATCTCTGCACATGGAGCCTCAATGCGCTCAACGCAAACAGGTGTGCCATCAAACCCAGCCCCAAAACCTCGTCTGACTCTTCATCAGCAGTCATCCACACACACTCAGGTCAATTCTATTTGATTGTACACACTATAGTGGGTGTGCTACTGATGAATACTGTAGACTCATATGACACATGGATTCATGAAGAACAGCTCATCTATATGTCTGCAATGTTGATTTCAGAGAACAAAAAATGGAAGAAACACTTTTTTGTATATGGAAATGTAAACACCAGTTCAGTCATAACATTGAATTTTACTTAGGAGAAAATCCAATATGGCATTTCAAGCTATACCATTTCAAAATAGGATATAAAATACATATTTGTCAATGTTCACCAATTCAGACACTAGAGTAGATCAAACCGGTTTGATATGTTCTATTATTGTGTGGTGGTACTGAGTCTGAAGTCGGATCAGCAGCCAATGGGAAAGGGTCCCTGTAACGGAGTCATGAAAGACAAAGCCATCGTTTCCCTTTTTCCCTGAACCTTGCTGGGTTCAACTCGTGATGTCTGATCACATGACCACAGACTCCAACAGGACCTGAGTTAGCACAATAGACATTCAGTCTCAATGTAATTTTTCTTTTTGAATCTTTTTTAAATCGTATTTCTAAAAGGTACCTCTTGAAATGCCCTACTTGTATTTCAGTTGAATTCAAAATGAATACATCGGAAGAATTAGGTCCGTCACGGATCACTACAAATTCAGTGTGTTAGCATGAACAGTGCATTACTTGGCATGTGACGCATGCAGCAGAGAATGGACCTGGCTTGAACATTGAAAGCCTTTTCTCCTTCCTTCAGGCCCTCATTCACCAGACGCACCACGTCATCCGGGCTCACGTCGCCCCTGGAGGAAGCACAACAACCTGATGACAACAGCTGGGTGACAATACATGTAAGCACTGTGTTTAGCCACGAGCATAACCCATTAATCATTTAAAATAAAATATGACCATATTAATAAGATACTGTAGTTGGTAGGTAAGTGGGTTAGAAGGCTGACCTTGATATACTTTAAAATATAGATACAGACATATTCAATGCTCCGTTCACTTGCATGGGCCTTTCCGACTTCCAGCCGTGAATTCTTTTTCAATAATTGACCGTTGCTAGGCATATAATTACCACTGTCAAGGAAAGTGGATTTTTTGCCTCTCATTCACATCTTTGGTATTACTCCGCAAGTAGTCTGGTAACTTATCATCCCCAGCTTATTCATTGCTGAACGACGTCAACGTCTATGACTATTTCTCTGCTGATCAACACTACTAATTGTAAAAAGACACACCGTGTTAAGTAATTTCTTGTTTTGGCAAGCAGCCGTGTAATAAGCGGGATAATGTATAGAACGTCGCCGAAATATTAACGCATCTAAATATTTTCCTGATAATGACCGGTGTTCTACAGTATGCATCATCCGTTACATAATTATTATTATATTAATGTTGTAGTAAGAGCTAACTTGTTTCATGTTAAGGGAAACGGCTGACTTACTCCTCCTGGTCCCAGGGGATGGGTTCCACTTGAGTGTTGGCCAGGAAGTGAGGACTGTACCTGACCTCCACGTAGACTACTCCCTCTTTGGCTTTGTCCTCAACAAACTCGTAGGCGATCCTCTTGATGGCCTCTCTGTCTCCACTGGACAAAGGAAAGCGACAGAAAGTGACTTAACCACCCAATGATCGAGGTAGATAAATAAATCAGCCTAAATAAAAACTTGACAGAGCTGTATTTGTGATACTAATGTCATCATGATGTTATCATGATCTCTGATAGGTTCTGGTTTCACATTCACTCACGCAATGACGTGCATGTACTCGGCGAACTTGCCAAGGAACTCGGTGAGGGTGGCAGGCTCCTGGAGGATGATGATCTGGGTCATCCCCTCCACCGTGTCGGCCGGTAGGGGGACACCGCGCCTCCTAAAGGACACAGGGGACATGAAGACAGTCAACAGTATGCATATACAATACACCCTATACAATACTATCTGGGTAGTTCTGATATAGCAATGGCTATAATTTAACAGGAGCAATGAAGGAAATGACGACTCACTTGGCTACGTCCAGAATGGTCTGTACTCTGATGGCTCCATCAAGGTGTACATGCAACTCCACCTGCAGAGGACAAAGACACCAACAAACAAAACCCAATGGACATTAGCTCCTATTATCCTTATCCTAGCCTTAACTACTATTCCGCCTCATCAAAAGAGGACCGCCTGGGATTCAATAAAAGAAAAGGAAGGACGAGTTAATATATATATATTCAAACAACAATGTTGCTATTAGAATTTAAGATAGACAGCGAGTCCTGGTAGATGTACACAGAAGGGATGAGCTGCTGCTGAGAGGTCAACCTGAGAGCCAGGAGCTGGGAGGTCAGCTCCCCGGACAAGCCCCCATGCAGTTACCGTCGGAGTGGGGGACCAGCCAGTAACATGGAAGTTGTCCCCTCCCTACTCAGATTCCCAAAAATAAAGCCATCCAAACAGGTGTGGACCACAGAAGACATGTAATTTATTTCACATTTAACTGAACATAACTGATGACTGCCAGCCGCCAGGCCAATCAGCAGGCATCAAGCCCACACATTTAACATGCACACCAATAAACTCATCATCTTATCTACTCAAACAAACAGTGCAAACAGGCCACCATGCAAGGAAACGTGAACCCAGGGAGGGGCATTAACACCAACACATATAACTCACATATGACCAAGGGTCAAACACAACTCATTCTGCACCTTGCCCCTGTCGTCAACCCCACCCGGGACACCAGTGGCTATCAATAATAAATGGTCTTGAAACAAATACCATGATTTGTTCTTGGAATGAAGATGTTTAAGGATGTTCAAACATGTATCAGGCCAACCTATATTGGCATACTCTGGTATTAAGGGCGGAATATCCCATTGAGGCCTTATGCTCTTCCTTCAGTAACAAGACAATACAGGGAATGAAGTGCTGAAGTTAATGCTGTTAAGGCTGTTTCTGGACACAATAACCTATTAGTGAGGAAGTCCGCAAAGTCTATCGCAATCTATAAAGAAGTAAAGGCCTAACTAGAGACAGGGGTTGCAAATGAGTCTTGAATAGAAACCTGCATGCATGGCATCTGTTTTATATTTTATAGGAAGCAATGTACAATGTATTTGCCCTGCACAATAAACTTTTAAACAAACAAGGACACCTGTGAATATAGTATGATCGGCATAATGCTGCAATTAAGAGGAATATGATCTCAGCAACCCCGGGGAGACAAAGGAAAATTGGAGCAAAGGCTTAAAAAGGTTCATTGTTTTCCAGTTTATTATATTTATGTAGCCACATTATATTTATGTTTCCAATTTAATTCCTAGAACGTGGTGTAATGTCTGACATTTTATCGCGAGTGAGTCTGAGGATTGTTTTTTCTTCCAAACCGCAATGAATGTTTCTCAATATATCAAACTGTTGAGGCGGAATAGTGAAGGATTAATGTGTGTCTGTGAGTCAATGACGGCCTCAAGAGCATAGATGGAGCCATGCAAAACAAGGAAAGTCTTCAGACAACCATTGGTTTGATGGTATTGTTGACATGAGATGTCTGCAGTTGATTTGTTTATATCTGTCTGCATTGCTTGAAAACGTTAGTGTAAATGTTTGTATGCGCCAGCTGTCTTGTCCGTCTTCTCTATGTAAATAACCGTGGTCCAGAAGTAATTTTGATCAGCATCCTGTGAGCGGCTGACCATTTGGGAACTGTAAAAGACCCCCTCGGAACAATAGCGTCCAGATTTTACTCACAAGATAAGCACTCTTGAGAGAGAGAGAGAGAGAGAGAGAGAGAGAGAGAGAGAGAGAGAGAGAGAGAGAGAGAGAGAGAGAGAGAGACACACACACACACACATAGAGAGAGAGACAGAGAGAGAGAGAGAGAGAGAGAGAGAGAGAGAGAGAGAGAGAGAGAGAGAGAGAGAGAAGACCAGCTGTTTTTCTCATCTGCAACCAAACAGCACATCCGTTGGCATTATACTTTATATTTACTTTGCCAATTGTTTATCCATTTCTGTTGGCCTCTCTTCTTTCAATAGATTTTGTTGCCATTCTTGCTGTTTTGTGGCAACAAATTATGTATGAATTAGTATATTATATTATTAGCAATTATTATATTAATTCTATGAGATACCAAAGAGAAATGTGGGATTGTTAGTTTGATTGATCAAAAAGAAGCTTGCGAAAACAATATAAACTTAATATGAATAATTTATTTTCTATATAATTCCATTAGATTGGTCATGGGCTACGTCTTCATAAGCCTAATGCCATTGGGCCAGACTAACTCTGACTAGGCTACGTTTTGGCTGGGGATGTTGATACCATCTGTAAGGCCATTCTCTTCTCTCTCCGTGGATCATCCTCTCTCCAGTTGCCCATCTTTCTTTCGTTCCTCTTAACGTTATCACAGCACACGCCATTGCTCAAGTTTGACAAGCATAAACATACTTTGTTGTCATGTACATCTGAAAACGTAGCCTATAGGTAAAAGTTATTTTCCACGAGACCCTACCGACTTGACGAGAGGGCAATGCAAACCGATCTATGATCAGCTTCATGGAGCGATCAATATAACCCCGGATCAATATCACCCCGGATCAATCTGATCAATATAACCCCGGATCATTCTAATCAATGCAACCCCGGATCAATCTGATCAATATAACCCCGGATCAATCTGATCATTGTAATCCAAATCAATCTGATCAACCCCGGATTAATCTGATCAATATAACCCCAATCAATCTGATCAATACCACCCCAATCAATCTGATCAATGTCACCCGTATCAATCTCAATCTGATCATTGTCACCCAAGATCAAACTGTTTGTTCATGTCCCCGCGCTTTGGAAAAAGTGGAGCAGAAGAAATGAGAAGCAGGAATAAGAAGTGATCGTCCTAGGTGTTACGTCCTGACCATTCAGTCATGTTACGTTCGATTAACAGGTGGTTGTCCAGTGGTAGGACCTACCTTCGGCTGTTCGAACCCCACCGCTTCAGAAAGCACCTCGGCCATAGCAGGAAAAGAGTCGGGAGGGCTGAACCTCTGCTAAGAGAACGAGTGAGTCCACGAGTTGGAGAACCGTGTTATGTACATAGTGTGTGAGAGTGTGTGTGTGTGTGTGTGTGTGTGTGGACACGCCTCGATAGTGTACAAATTAAAACACGAAGTGCTGCAGATGCACTCTGCTTAACCAATAGTGCGACAGTAAAACACGGTGCAGTCCCACAGAGCACTCCCACCCGGCGATCCACATGTAGGTATGGTCAGCCTGCACCCAGACCGGATCAGCAGCTCTGGCAGCTTGGAGGAGATTTCTACGCGCACGTTGGAGAGGTTTACCTCTGTAATTGCATTAGGCCAAGTTAAACCATGTCGCAGAGGGTCTAGGACAGGTTAAACCATGTCCCGGAGGGTCTAGGACAAGATAAGACGGTTATCTATTTTACCAAAAACGAACTCAAAACGATTTACATCCGCTGCTACGTGGAAACATACGGCCTTTTACTGTAATAGCCGCGCAGGCGAAAAGGAGAGGGGACAATTCAACCAAGAGAAGGCGTTCTGCTCCGTCTGTGTTCATCTTAAAGGATTCAGTTATACTGAGTTTTACTTTTTAATCATTCATATATATATATATATATATATATTTATACCATAAATATATTTTATACACAACCTCTGCGGAGGCGGAGGTAGTGTGGGGCCCTGGTAGTGTTGGGGCCCTGGTAGTACGGGGTCCTGGTAGTGTTGGGGCCCTGGTAGTACGGGGTCCTGGTAGTACGGGGCCCTGGTAGTGTTGGGGCTCTGGTAGTACGGGGCCCTGATAGTGTGGGCCCCTGGTAGTGTGGGCCCCTGGTAGTGTGGGCCCCTGGTAGTGTGGGCCCCTGGTAGTACGGGGCCCTGGTAGCACAGGGCTCTGGTAGTACAGGGTCCTGGTAGTGCGGGGCCCTGGTAGTACAGTGCTCTGGTAGTACAGGGCTCTGGTAGTACAGGGTCCTGGTAGTGCGGGGCCCTGGTAATACAGGGCTCTGGTAGTACAGGGTCCTGGTAGTACAGGGCCCTGGTAGTAAGGGGCCCTGGTAGTACGGGGCTCTGGTAGTACAGGGTCCTGGTAGCACGGGGCCCTGGTAGTACGGGGCCCTGGTAGTACGGGGCCCTGGTAGTACGGGGCCCTGGTAGTGCGGGGCCCTGGTAGTGCGGGGCCCTGGTAGTACAGGGCTCTGGTAGTACAGGGTCCTGGTAGTACGGGGCCCTGGTAGTACAGGGCCCTGGTAGTACGGGGCCCTGGTAGCACGGCCCCCGTAGTACCGTGGCTTGTGACTGCTTGTGCACTGCGATATGGTGGGCGTGCTGTGGGGAGGAAGCCCGGTCGGACTTGTGTGCAGTATGAAGTGTGGGGCCCTCAGGTCCCCTAGTGCTGGTGGTGGCCTATGGGGGCGGGGGCCCATACTACACCTGCTTCCGGCCCATGTGTGTGTCCCCTGAAGGGGGTTTGTAGGTGTTATAACTGGGCAGAGTATTTAAAAGATGTTAATCCGCTGTCCACTAGGTGGCAGCAACCCTTTGTTGTTACGGTTGAGTTAACCTATGAGTGAGGCACAGAACAAGTTCAGTCAGCCATGTGCCCTTGTTTACCATGTTACGTATGCTGCACACTGTGTTCGTCAGGAACGAAATAAAGCTCCTTAATTGTGCAATAAGAAGCCTCCCGTGAGTTACTACATAAATGGCGACGAGGATAAACTAAAGCCGATGCCTCGTGGGGATGCAAGCAAAACAATAAGACTGTAAAGTTGCTAGTTCAAATCTGAATTGGACGTTCCCCGGGAACGATCATGGCGGCGGCCTTGGTAGGGAGCACCGCTCCGTTCGACAGTGAGACGCAGACGTGGGAAGAATATTGTGAGGTTCTCCACCATTTCTTTGAGGCTAATGGAATCACAGATGCAAGTCGGCAGAAAGCTATATTGCTCAGTTCAGTGGGAAGTCAGACGTACAGCCTCGCGAGGAACCTTGTCAGTCCCGCCAAGCCCGGAGACAAGACGTTTGCCGAACTGGTCAAGATTTTAAAGGAACATTTCAACCCCAAACCCAGCGAGATTGTGCAGCGGTTCAAGTTTAATTCCAGACAAAGGAAGCTTGAGGAAACGGTAATGGAATACATCGCTGTGCTAAGGAAGTTAGCACTGGATTGCAACTATGGAGACAAGTTGTCGGAGATGCTACGCGACAGACTGGTTTGTGGGATCGGAGATGACCGCATTCAGCGCCGACTGTTGTCAGAGCCGGATTTGACCTTTGAGAAAGCACTGAAGCTGGCACAAGCCATTGAGACAGCCAGCAAGGATGTAAAGGATTTACAGTCTCTGGAGTCGACACACTCACACATGAGGGCACCTCAAGCAGTGCACAAAATGTCTACAAAGCAGTTCCCCACTAAGCAGCAGCACCAGAATAACGCTTGTTACAGGTGTGGAGGTGAGCAGCACAGGGCCGGGGACTGTAGGTTTATTAAGGAAACCTGTCATAAGTGTGGGAAAATGGGCCACATTCAAAAAGTGTGTAGGTCAGGTGGCTCAGTTAGCGCTTCACAGGCTAGAGGGGGTGGGGTACCAACAGGGAAGTATGGGAAACCTCAAGGAACACATTATGTCAGCCAGGGGGAGGGCGACATAGACGAAGATGAAGTCATGTTCACACTGTACAAACTAGAACAACTAGACATACCAGCAGAGGAGCCATTTATTCAGACATTGACTGTTAATGGGGAGAAACAGCAATTTGAAATGGACTCGGGGTGTGGGGTAACAGTAGTGAACCACTCTGTGTACAAAACCTTATGGGGGAAGGAGGTGCCAGAGCTACGCTCCTGTAGAGTGAGGCTTAAAACATATACGGGACATAAAGTAAATGTTGTGGGAGCAGCAGTGGTTAAAGTACAGCATAAACAGCTAGTAGAGAACTTACCATTGGTAGTGGTGGCAGGTTCAGGCCCTAGTCTAGTAGGCAGGTACTGGATTAGGAGGCTAGGTTTACAGTGGAAACCAGAACCCCAGATCCACCATGTTCGGACAGAGACCCCAGAGAAGGCACAGAGGAGACCAGAGCCACAGATACTCCAGGTTAAAGACGAGACCTTGGGGGAGATACTGGGGGAGTTTGGGGAGGTTTTCAAAGACGAACTAGGGAGATTCAGAGGCCCCCCAGCAAGAATATATGTGGACAAGGAAGCAGCCCCCAGGTTTTTTAAAGCCAGACCCGTCCCATACGCCATGAGAGGGAGAGTTGAGGCTGAACTCGACCGTCTCCTTTCCGAGAAGATAATTGAACCAGTAAAATATGCTGAGTGGGCAGCGCCGGTGGTCCCCGTGTTGAAGCCAGATGACACAGTAAGGCTATGCGGAGACTACAAACTGACAGTGAACCAGATCTCAAAACTGGAGCAGTATCCAATCCCCAGAATTGAGGACCTGTTTGCCATTCTTTCAGGTGGACAAAAATTTACAAAGTTAGATCTGAGTCACGCCTACCACCAGATTCCATTGGATGAGGAAGCAAAAAAGTATGTAACTGTAAATACACACAAAGGCTTGTTCACATACAGAGTGCTACCTTTTGGCGTTTCATCATGTCCGGCTATTTTCCAACGTACCATGGAAGGACTACTGCAGGGCATCCCTCGTGTGGCCATCTTCCTGGATGACATCCTGCTGACGGGAAAAGACGACAAAGAGCACCTAAAGACTCTGACTATGGTGCTGAAACGGCTACAGGAGGCCGGTCTACGGCTCAAGAGGACCAAGTGTGTGTTCATGAGTGAGGAGGTGATATTTTTGGGTCACAAAGTGGATGCAACAGGACTGCACCCAGTGCATGAGAAGGTGGAAGCAATCAGAGAGGCACCATCACCTTCAAATGTGACAGAGTTGAAGGCATATCTGGGACTGTTAAACTATTACAACAAGTTCCTACCAAATCTGTCTACTGTCCTTGCTCCGGTGCACAAACTGCTACAAAAAGACACAAAGTGGCAGTGGGGAGATGCACAACTAGCAGCCTTTGAAAAATCTAAAGAACTCATGCAGTCAGCTCAGGTGCTTGTGCATTACGATCCAGAGAAGGACATTGTGCTGTCATGTGATGCGTCACCATACGGGGTAGGTGCCGTACTGTCACACCACATGCCAGATGGAGCTGAAAGACCCATAGGTTTCACCTCACGAACACTAAACACAGCAGAAAAAAACTACTCACAACTGGATAAGGAAGGGCTCGCTGTGATGTTTGGAATACAACGCTTCCACAAATACATTTATGGACGGAAATTCACTATAGTGACAGACCACAAGCCCTTGTTGTCACTTTTCAATGAGATGAAAGCAGTACCACAAATGGCCTCGCCCAGGATCCAAAGGTGGGCTGTAACACTGAGAGCCTACGAATACACAATAGTGTATAAGGAAGGAAAACATCACAGCAATGCAGACGCTCTCAGCCGCCTTCCTTTGCCAGATACACCAAAAGTGGAGACGTCGGAAGAGAGGGTTCTCATGCTGGAGAGCTCTGACATCACACTTGTGACATCTGATCAAGTGGAAGCATGGACAGACAAAGATCCAGTACTGTCGAGAGTGAGAGAAATGGTTCGCGACGGCTGGTCAGCAAAAGAAAAAGGGGAGGAGTTTGCCCCTTATGAGGTGAGGAAACTTGAACTTAGTATTCAAAATGGCTGTGTAATGTGGGGGTCGAGAGTGGTTGTGCCAAAACCAGGCCAAGGAAGTGTCATGAGACAACTTCATCAATGCCACCCAGGAGTGTCCAGGATGAAAGCATTGGCTAGGAGTTACGTTTGGTGGCCGAAGCTGGACAAAGACGTGGAGGATACAGTAAAGGCCTGTACAACATGTCAGGAGCATCGCAACGTCCCGGCACCAGCTCCGTTACACCCCTGGGATTGGCCCGACAAGCCCTGGAGTCGTATTCACGTGGATTATGCCGGTCCGTTCATGGGAAAAATGTTTTTTGTGCTCATAGATGCACATTCAAAATGGATGGACGTGTATCCGGTGAACTCTGCCACTTCAGCCACCACAATTGAGTGCCTGCGTACCAGTTTCAGTAACCATGGACTACCTGAGTTGTTGGTGTCTGATAATGGCACTTGTTTCATCAGCACAGAGTTCAACGTGTTTCTAAGTAAAAATGGAATCCGTCATGTGACCTCTGCACCCTACCATGCCTCCAGTAACGGGTTAGCAGAGAGAGGGGTACAAACATTTAAGAGAATGATAAAAAAATGTCCAGAAGGCACGCTGACAGCTAAAGTAGCCAGAGTGTTATTCAGCTACAGAGTGACACCTCACACTACAACAGGCCTTTCACCAGCAGAGCTGCTTCTCGGGAGGAAGCTACGTTGCACTTTGGATTCAATCCACCCAGACCTAAACAATAGAGTGCAGAAAAAACAAGAAAGACAAATAAAAGATCACGACAAAAAGGCAAAAGAACGCTGTTTTAAAACAGGAGATTCAGTGCTGACCCAGAACTTCAGTTTTGGACCCAAGTGGATTCCAGGAATCATTGAGTCAGTGACGGGACCAGTGTCATACAAGGTGATGCTGGGTGATGAGAGAATAGTGAGGAGACATGTGGATCAGATTCTTGATCACCACCAGATACCAGAAAGGGGCAATGAAAAACAACAGACTGTTTCAACTCAGCCCAACAAAAAAGATGAAGCATGGCTGGATGCTGAGGAGGTTGTGCTTAGTGGTGAACAGTTGGAAGAGCCAGCAGCAACAGAAGCTGTAGGAAGTTCAGACCAAAGAGCTGTGGCAAACCAAACTCCAGTGAAGCGACTGGCCAAAAGGGAAACTAAGTTGCCCAGTTATCTTATAGACTTCCAGTTGAACTAAGAGAAAGACTCATTGATAAGTGGGTCTTAATATGGACACCTAATCAAACAAGAAAAGAAACTGATGTGTTTGTATTGTTAGAATGTTTAAAGAGAAGAAAAATAATAATAATAATTGTATAACCTGCTTAAGGAGGGAGGGATGTTATAACTGGGCAGAGTATTTAAAAGATGTTAATCCGCTGTCCACTAGGTGGCAGCAACCCTTTGTTGTTACGGTTGAGTTAACCTATGAGTGAGGCACAGAACAAGTTCAGTCAGCCATGTGCCCTTGTTTACCATGTTACGTATGCTGCACACTGTGTTCGTCAGGAACGAAATAAAGCTCCTTAATTGTGCAATAAGAAGCCTCCCGTGAGTTACTACAGTAGGGCTTTGACTGATCTGTGCAATGCTGAGACAAAGTTGTAATAAAGAAGTAAGTGCAGTGGTATCCTCTCAAGGTGGACCTTGCGAAAAAAGCACCGTTCATTTTGTTGCTACTTTTGACGGTCTGATGAAACGTGATTGAATCCTCTGTGGTAACGTTGTTATGGCCTCGGTCTGACTCGGAGAGGTAACAGTTCAACATGTGGTTTATTCAGAGACACAAGGTCACCGACGATTGACATCTGGAAGAGGTCCATGAAGCACACAGTTAAAGGGTCCCATTGTATTGGTAATGGGCGGGTATGGTAAATAATGCCGCGTTTCCACTGCAGGGTTTCGGTACGGTTCGGTTCGCCTCAGTCCGGTAGGGAGGGGGCGGTATAGCCCAGCTCAGTTCCGAGGTCGCGTTTCCACCGCCGACAGTACCCTCTAAGGTAGGCCGGATGTCGATCGCCGCGGCAGCTATGAAAACATCGTAAACAACGTCCTCCTCCCCAAGAATGCAGAGGAACGTCTCCACCTCCTTGTTCGCCCAAGCAAGCGTTTTACGCGACATGTTCATTGTAAAGAATAATACCTTGAGGCTACTGTTTGTTTGTTTTTATCCCCACGTCGCCCGGAAGTGACGATTCTGTCGACCAATCAATGGAGGGGGTATGTAGCTCAAATTTTCTGGCACCCTTTCAAGGCGTCTCAGTACCCCAACGGAGTTGTACTGAAGACGAGGGAAAAACGAGTACGGCTCAGTCCGGGTCACGCCCACTTTTTGCGGTGGAAACGCAATCCGTACCGCATCTTTGCGAACTGAACCGTACTGCACCCTGCAGTGGAAACGCGCCATAAGCCACAACTAGGTTCTAATTCACCAGCTAAACCTTTTGTCTGTCTTGGTCCGCACAGTGGAATGGCGAAGAGGCCGTGCTCATAGGGTCTGACTTATCTCAAAAGGCCGATTCATACCTCCGCATCCGGACGAAATTCGTCCGTCTGTACCAAACGTTGTCTCCGGACCCTCATACCTCCGTCCGGTTTCAGCGTTGTTATGGATGTTACGCAATACATCCTCTAGAGGGCAGTGACTGTCCTGTCACAAATGACTGGCATTCACAATCGCAAACATGGCATCTGTAGAAGAGGTGATTCTGCTTTGTGGCATCCGAAATCTGAAAAAAAAAAAGGCGCAAAAAGTGCAGGCCTACGCGGCGGTGGCATGTGACACCCCTTACCAACCCCAAGATTCTCTCCTCAAAGTGTTGCACCATTTTTAAATTACCAGTTATAACTCATTGCAGGTGAACAATAAAATAAAAAGGTCAGGTATATAATAGGGATGTAACGGTACACTGAAGTCACGGTTCGGTTCATACCTCGGTTCAGACATCACAGTTCGGTAGGAGTTAGGTACAATCAAGGGACAAGAAAAAACAAATGCAGAAGGCAATTCTTTTTAATTGTCTCAGGTTTTACCACCTAGTGTCATACAGTCTGTCCCCTGAGCTAGCTGCAACAGCCTGAACTGTGTGATCTAAGATGTAAAGGAGGAGGAGGACGAGAAGAAATACGATGTGGATTCAAAACAGCTCGATTCATATAAGAGTTCATGGCCGGCCGATAGGCGCTGAAAAGGTGGATCCTACAGCCTACATGAACCTTATGAAGGAGCCGTTTAAAGGAAAGCTCAAGACTGAGCCTGTGGTTGAAATTGCGCTGTTTCTTGTGTCTGTAGCTTTAATGCAAATTAGCTACTTCTCATTGACCAATGAGCTGTCAGAGTGACCCACAGCATAGAGGAGAAGTGATTGTTGCCGTTCGCGGTCTTTGGAGCTCTATATCTATATAATATAATAATAATAATAATATTATAGAATATATAGGTATTTATATAATATTATATCTGATGTCACGGCCAAAAGCAATGTGCGCCTGGGATGATATTATGAATCATAAAAACGGCGTCTGACATCTCTGGTACTTCCACAACAAGTAAAGACTCGTAGTGGGGGATATCTGGGCCATGGAAGTATTGGGGGAAGGAACTTTGGCCTTGACTCTCTGAAGTCCATATTGAACCGCGACATGGAGGAGAAAGGGATTGCACTCCGCACCCTGGGAGCTGGCGGAAGTCCGGCAGCTCAGCTCCGGGAGTACATTCCCTTTCTCCTCCTCCGGTCTACCACCGATGCTTCGGCGGCAGTCCGGCAGCTCCGGCGGGGGGAGCTCAGCGGGGAAAGGGAATGTACTCCCGGAGCTGAGCTGCCGGCCGAGCTCCCCCCCACCGGAGCTGCTCCCCCTCGTGATTGGAGGGGGGTGGGGAAGTGGGAGTTAATATTCAAATGTGCCCCCTTCCTACGTTCCTTCCTGACTCGCTCGTTTGGTAACTAGGCGGGGTACTTTCAGAAATGCATATCTCATTCAAAAAGTCATGGATAGACTTTTTTCACAGTTTGTATGCGTGTGGGAGCACCAGAGACCCCAAAAAAAGTGTTGTTATCATAATATGTCCCCTTCAAGGCATGTTACAATGCCCTCCCCCCCAGCTAAAGACTAGTGATGCACCTATTCCTACAAGTACTTAGAATTGGGAACTTGCCGATACACGTAACGATAAGTAACGATAAGTACTTATTAATACCATTTCAGTTGAAAGATCCAGAGAACCAACTGTTTCAGCTGGAATTCGAATACTGATTAAAATAAAATAATGATTGGGCTGAGAGTTATAGGAAAGAGGGGGTCTTGTTATTGCCATTGTCATGACCCACGGCAACTTATCATACCTTTATCATACCTTTTCAGTAAATCTTTGTTTAGTAAACTGCTATTGGCGTTTTAATAAACGATGTTGGATATGAAATGCGCCACACACTGTAGTGATACACTATAAGTTTCCGGGAAGCCGAAGTGGTCTGGTTCTCTTAGTACTGGGTCTGATTCTCTTAGTGGTCTGGTTCTCTTAGTACTGGGTCTGATTCTCTTAGTTGTCTGGCTCTGCTAGTGGTCTGGTTTGCTTAGTGGAATGGTTCTCTTAGAACGGGGTCTGGTTCTCTTAGTGGTTTGGTTCTCTTAGTGGTCTGTTTCTCTTAGTGGTTTGGTTCTCTTAGTGGTCTGTTTCTCTTAGTGGTTTGGTTCTCTTAGTACTGGGTCTGGTTCTCTTATTGATCGGGTTCTCTTAATGGTCTGGTTATCTTAGTACTGGGTCTGGTTCTCTCCCTGGCCTGGTTCTCTTAGTGGTCTGGTTCCCTTAGTGGTTTGGTTCTCTTGGTACTGGGTCTGAGTCTGGTTCTATTAGTGGTCTGGTTCTCTTACTGGTCTGGTTTCCTTAGTGGTTTGGTTCTCTTGGTACTGGGTCTGAGTCTGGTTCTATTAGTGGTCTGGTTCCCTTAGTGGTCTGGTTCCCTTAGTGGTCTGGTTCGCATAGTAGTAGGTCTCGGTCTCTTAGTGGTCTGGTTCCACGTTTCTTTCCTGATATCAGGCGGGTTTACCTGCACTTTGGAGGGCGAGGGCTGGTTTATAAAGTGGCCTGCGAAGCCCTTTTGAACTGTGGTCATGGGCATTATAAACAAATTACGTCGATGGGGATATGGTGTTTCATGGCTGCTTCGACGGCTCAATCTCCAACAGAGCCATATTGCCAAGTACAGACTTGTTTCCATGGCTTAGAACATATTATACAAAGATTCAATAATTATTCTGAAGACATGGACAAAAAAAACAAGAATACGCAGATACAAAGATCACAGATAACAAGAACCACAGTGTAGCGTCCTGTAGTTCTACGTATCTGGAGACACAGCGGTGCAGATGAGGAAATAGATGATCAGAAGATAAATACTGCTCCTGGGTGTGATGAAACATCCTGTGAGGTCTACCAATTTCCCCCGAACAGAGAAGTACCGCCAAATACAAACTTGCCCCGACTAATAAATATTATATACTTTTAATGACATTATTCTGACTGAACTGAGAATAATATTGTTGTTAACACACTGCAATCGGTCTGCAAGTTTCCATCAGGGATTGTACCACAGCAAAAGTCTGTCTGCGTGGGTCACCTTAATGGACAACAAGGTGGAATTATGAAGTCTGAATCTAATTATGAGCTTGACATTAGTAATGTCCTAGTCTTCATGTTCCTTGAACTAGGTGTACTGAACCAGGTGTACTTGACCAGGAGTACTTTACCAGATACTGAACCATGTTTACTGACCCAGTTGTACTGAAACACTGAACCTACCACATCTACATCCCTGTAGTAGCTTGCATCAGATTAAAGACGATGGTACTGGCCTAGCAGGCGGTCAACAGAATCGCCCCTGCCTACCTCCAAGCGTTGGTCAAACCACACACCTCAGTTCGAGCGCTCCGCTCAACTACCTCAGCTCAAAGCCTTATACCAACATCGCTAAGAGCAACCAAAGGTTGAACAACAAAATCCCAACTCTGTTTTCTCACCGCAATGGAGGAACGAGCTCCCTGCCGACTTCAGGACCGCAGAGACGCAGAGTTCACCTGGAGTCTGCATAGCCTCGCCCCTTACCTCTCGCCACCCCTTCTCCTCCCTTAATCTCCTCAAAACATCCCTCTTACACACTTATTGTATGTTGTACGTCCTGGTTATTAATCCAATGAGTACCATTGACTGAACCAGGTGTTCTGAACCAGGTGCTGACCTATGTTTGCTGAACGAGGTGTACTGAGACAGATACTGAACTATGTTTGCTGAACCACATACCCTAAACCAGGTGTACTGAACCAGGTGTACATGTAATAAAGCAGGTGTACTGAACCACATGCCATAAAGCAGGTGTACTGAACCACATGTACTAAACCATGTGTACTGAACCACATGCTATAAACCTGGTGTACTGAACCACATGTACTAAACCAGGTGTACTGAACAAGATGTACTAAACCAGGTGTACTGAACAAGATGTACTAAACCAGGTGTACTGAACAAGATGTACTAAACCAGGTGTACTGAACAAGATTTACTGAACAAGATGCACTAAACTAGATGTTCAGAATCAGGTGAAGAGCCACCAGCTCTGAGACCGACATTTAGCACAAATATATTAAATAATTATTCTGATGACACAAGAGAAAAACACATGACCCACACACACACAAAAGAAAACACCCCCCCACACACACGCACGCCCACACACACACACACACACACACACACACACACACACACACACACACACACACACACACACACACACACACACACACACACACACACAGTGGCATCCTGTAGGCCTACCTATCTGGAGATGCAGAAGTGCAGATGAGGAAATGCATGATCAGAAGATAAATGAAGCTCCTGGGTGTGAAGTAACATCCTGTGTTTCACACGATACGCTTGATGGACTGGAGTCTGTGTAGCAGGTCGCTGCTGACGGGAAACGCTACAAAGCCTCGCTGCGGCTCTCTAGTTTCTCTTCCACTCCCTCACTATGTCTAGAGATATTTAAACATAAAAGATAGAGGGAGGAATGTGAGGGATTTCTTGGACTCAGATGATTCTTGCACTATTTTGGGGTTGTATCTTCATTGTTGAAGGCACTTATTGTGTACTTTGGACAAAAGCATTCGTTCAATGAATGTTGGAGCAACGTGCACGCTTTACCGGGCTCCCCACACGACCAGGACACAGGTTGATGTTGAGTAAACCAGTTTGATGCAGAGTTGGTAGAGTTTAACATGCAGGTATTCAGTACCGGCATGTTAGAATGTTTGGTGACGGCTGGTTTAACCTCTGAGCCTTGAATGTTCAATGCACCACAGCATCAACCAGTCTCAGTCTAATCAGTCTGACTCGGGCCAGGTGAGGCTGCTTCAACCATCAACCAAACACTCTGCAATGTATTTGAATGTGAGGGGGGTCCACCAGAATCGTATTTGCCATACCAGCCGTTTGTGAGGGACCAACCCAGAATACTGAAACAGAGTTTTGAGGAAAAGGGGTTTTGTTTGACCCAATAAATACAAAAACAGAAAGTTGAGAAGCGATTACAGAAAGATGACTGAGCTCAAAATATTATAAACATGAATTAATAAGGCTCAAGATATAACTGGTTTGTGTGGTTGTTTATAATGTTAGAATTTATAAGAGTAAAACAACATGACATATCTAGTCTTTGTAACTCTGATCAGCCGGCGATGATGACGTTAGTAGTACAGATAGTCTTCAAGCAAATGATACACATCAGTTAACATCGACTACTTGAACAACCCACGCTTTACATAGAACTGCCTTTTAGACTATGCATGCAAGCACACACGCACTGACACACATGTGCGCACAGCCAGGAAGCGCAAGCAGCTACACACACTTATTCTGCTGTTCCCATAGTGTGTTGAGTTAAGTTGTATAAATATTAGAGCTGTCAAGCGATTAAAATATTTAATCGTGATTAATCGCATTAATGTCATAGTTAACTTACGATTAATCGTGATTAATCGCAAATAATTTTTCTATGCTAAATATCCCTTGATTTTTTTGTCCCATAATTCTTCTCATTTTAATTCTCTTATCAACATGGTGAAGTGCATCGGCTTGCCTTGTGCAAATGATTTTTTATTGATAACAACATTGGCATACTGATCAAAACAGGACGATACAAAAAAAGAGCCTATAGTGCAATTAAACGACTGCTTTGAACAAATGTCATTCGAACATAGCAGTCAGGCTACTGCTTCTTTGTTTTGAGCCAAAGAAAAAAAAAAAAAAATCTTTTTTTTTATTTTTTTGTATAAAATAATTACGTTAATCGCGCGATAAAATTTTTAACGCCGTTAAATTTGGTTTGCGTTAACGCCGTTAATAACGCGTTTAACTGACAGCTCTAATAAATATGAATATAGTTCCGTCTTTAGAGCTTTGGCATCAGAGCCGACAGTAGACCAACACCTGCAGCGTGTAGAGGGAACAAGAGAAGGAACAAATTGTACACTCCCACCTTCTAGTGTACAATTTGACCACTCCTAGACATGTCCACTACATTCTAGTGTACAGCTTGACCACTCCTAGACATGTCTACTACTTTCTGGTATACAGCTTGAACACTAATTGGGTTAGGCTATGAAATTAATAATGATATTGAGTGTTTGCGTGTGCTTGCTTGCTTGCTTAAGTGCTTGGATGGGTAAAATGACGGCATCTGACTAGAGTAGAAGCAAACATTTCCTGACCTGTGATGGTTCAGATTGAAAGCGGATGATAAGTCAGAATTAAAACATGTGACGTTGTTTTCCTAGTTGATATAGCAGCGCTGAAGCCTGATAGCAGAAGCAGTTGAAGCTGTCCAGAGAGTAACCATGGCCACCAGCAATAAACTGGACTCTGGATCCTCTACGGGAGCTGAGGACATGTCTTTGGACTGGGAGCAGACCAAAAAGAGAAGATCTGGTAGGACCCTTCTGAGTGGATTTGAAAGAGATAAAACCTGTACATAGATTCGTTTTCAGTTGCATACATCTCAAGATTTACATTAAGCAGACAATTTTGGCCAAAGTGACCAACCTGATGAACAAGCGACCCCATAAAAGTATTCCTAGATTTATTCTCCTAAATAACGACGTGTATTTTCTCGACCCACAACACACATTTACAAGTAGTTGTGTGTTCGTTATATACATGGAAAAACTAGAAAGAGTGCAGAGTAGCTTGAGGGAGCAGAATACAGGTTTAATATTTTAATTATTTATTATTAGTGGTGGTGCAACGTAGCATGAGAGAAAGTACTTTTGTCTATCGTAGTATGTTTGGGATTTGTTACATATTTACAGGTGTAAATATGTTTGTGTACGTATGTAAACGTTTGTATATGTATAAACTGTATATATCTGTATGAATGTATCTATGTTTATGTATATATTTATCTATGTTTGTGTGTATTTGTACGCATGTGTATGTGTATGTATCCTGCAGGGGTCACCAACTATATTTATGTCCTATGCCAAATTATACAAAAAAAGCAATACTATATGCCAATGCTCATTTCAATGCATTCATTTGTACATCAAGTGGACTTATGGATTTACCACAATTATATAAAGTTTGTAATTAATATGAACATATCTCAAATTATGCCAAAATATTAGACTGGGTGCCCCCAGCCCTTTCTGCCGGCGATTTGAATTCACTCTGCAGGGGCAGGAGAGGAGCAATACATTTCTTTCCGTTTCCGATCTGCTTTAAATGGAGCCAATCACCAAGCTGGCTTTTCTCCCTTGAGTGCTATTGGCTGGTTTAACACAATGACGACAGGGAAGCGAGGCAAGCAACTAATGGCGTACAGAGTCGTATGAACCATAGATATATTAAAGGGGACTTATTATACCACCAGGTGTGAGTGTGATTAGCCTTACAAGCCGTTTCGAAAATCTGCCTAATATGACATCACTAGTGGGTGTGTCCACCTAGATCTGTGCTGGATAGATCTATCTACCAGCCTACCCAGTGGACTGAAGTAAACATTGCTCATCTATCCAGCACAGATCTAGGTGGACACACCCACTAGTGATGTCATATTAGGCCGATTTTCGAAACGGCTTGTAAGGCTAATCACACTCACACCTGGTGGTATAATAAGTCCCCTTTAACTAGATGCCTTAAGGTGGCGTCTAGAACATCACCATAGGCGGCCATCTTACCACAGTAAGCTGCTCGTGCTCACCCATAACATTGTCTTGGTAGTGGTACATGTACTTTTTAAATAACCATAACTTGCTCAATTTTCAACCGATTTACAAACGGGTTGGTTTATTACAAACGTTATTAACGTGGTTATGGTATTGTACCTATTTTGGAAGATTATTCTATTTTTCATTATTCTATCAAAAGCATGCAGTGTCATAACTACATCTCTGACGTTTATAACAAACCAAACCGTTTGAAAATTGAGCAAGTTATGGTTATTTAAAAAGTATGTGTACCACTACCAACACAATGTTATGGGTGAGCAGCTTACTGTGGTAAGATGGCCGCCAGTGGTGACGTTCGACTCCATTGGCCAGCAGCGTGGACGAGGCATCTAGTTAATATATATATATCTTTATCTATGGTATGAACTACGCCCATTGATCAAGCCTCTTGTGCTGAAGAAATGACAGCAGCCTCCCCAGACCAACATGCAATCTACGATTGAGCTTGGTCTGCAATTAGCCTGGCTACCAAAATACATAACCTAATATTTAATTGTGTGCTGTTGTGAATGACCCTGGTGACACACAGGCCACATGTTTCCCCCCCCCTTCGACAAGTGTATGTGTATGTATATATTACTGTATCAATTACTGTATTTGTGCATATTTGTCAATGATAAGTGACTATTAAGTTTGTTTTGCTTAAGTATGTTTAATTCCACACAAGAGCTACAGTAGCCTACCAATAATCACTTACTGATGTGTTCTCCGTAGAGGTCTTCAGATGTTTCTTCTAGACGGGGAGGGATTCTGCAGACTGGAGGGAGACTGTCTGGACTGTGAATGATACCCAAGCACTACGAATATATCACTGTGCACATTACAATGCGTGTGTGTGTGTGTGTGTGTGTGTGTGTGTGTCCTACTCCTGAACAGCTCTACGGTCATACGTTGTCACTCTGAGCTTCGTACTGCTGTGTATTCTCGTAACCTCTGTGCGCTATGGTGAGTCTAACTCATATCATCCTAAATATTAATACGATCATTATATTAGCAATAATAATATTAATTATTATTTATAATATTAATTAGAATAATCCAAACATTTATTTTGATTAAAAAATGATGATTATAAAAGTGATTCTTAATATAATAAGAACAATTATTATTTATAATTAAACTAATAATATATAGTCTTTTCTCAGTGTGGATGGACTTTGTTTTTGAGTAGCCTGTTATGTTTAGAGACAATGTTTTTCTGTTTGAGAGCTGATTTCTTCTGTACTCTGCCCTGTCCTAGACTCTGTGACACCTCGGAAGGGGGGGAGAGAGCACTTAATGAATGAACTTGGTAAGTCTTTCTTTAAAAAATGCTATCTGCTTTTGGGATTTATGTTTGAACATCCCCTCTTCCTTATAACTTTAAATAATTGTATTGGAAGGCTAACGGAGCATACAATTAAATAAAGGATTCTGGCAGCATGGTGTTACTGAAGGTGTTGTTAGTATCCTCCTGCAGCAGGGGGAGCAGTGGAGTACAGAGGAACTTATATTGTGGTCTATTAAGGTCATGTTTCTATTGTGGTCTACTAAGGTGGGGTTTCTATTGTGGTCTACTAATGTCAGGTTTCTATTGTGGTCTACTAAGGTCATGTTTCTATTGTGGTCTACTAAGGTCAGGTTTGTATTGTTGACTACTAAGGTCAGGTTTCTATTGTGGTCTACTAAGGTCATGTTTCTATTGTGGTCTACTAAGGTCAGGTTTCTAGTGTGGTTTACTAGGTCATGTTTCTATTGTGGTCTACTAAGGTCAGGTTTCTAGTGTGGTTTACTAGGTCAGGTTTCTATTGTGGTCTACTAAGGTCATGTTTTTAATGTTGTCTACTAAGGTGGGGTTTCTATTGTGGTCTACTAAGGTCATGTTTCTATTGTGGTCTACTAAGGTCATGTTTCTATTGTGGACTTCTAAGGTAATGTTTCTAGTATGGTCTACTAAGTCAGGTTTGTATTGTTGACTACTAAGGTCAGGTTTCTAGTGTGGTCTACTAAGGTCATGTTTTTAGGGTTAGGGTCAGGGTTAGGGTCAGTAATGAAGACAGTAAGAAAAGCAGTTCTGTGTTTGTTAAGGTTTTGCTTTTACATTCAACAGTTGATTGGACACGAATCGGCTGGATTTATTTCCACAAGAGTTTCTACCTTGTCTCTATTACCAAGAGAAAGTGGACGGCCAGTCGAGACTACTGTCTGCAGAGAAATGCAGATCTGGTAGTTATTAACAGCAGAAAAGAACAGGTGACAGAGGCAGTGTGTGTGTGTGTGTGTGTGTGTGTGTGTGTGTGTGTGTGTGTGTATGTAACTCTAAAATAGCAATCATTGATATCAACCATTAAAAACAACAAATGCCAACCTAGTGTACTAGTGTTAGTAGTCTAGGGCATGTTCGTAGGCTGTCGACCCATGGACTTTGCATTTGGGCTTTCAAACAGCTAGTAAAGTACTGCTCAACTTCAAAATTATATGAAGCATGTTTACCAGGAAAAGGAGATGTTCCTTGTACCCCTGAAATTGTATGTTACATTACAATGTGCTGACCCGTATTAATGTGTTAGATCTTTCAAAGACTTGTAATGTAGAATAAAATAAAGCATATAAAATGTATGTGTGTGAGCGAGCGATTGTGTGGGTGTGTGTGTGTGTGTGTGTGTGTGTGTGTGTGTATGTGTGTGTGTGTGTGTGTGCGCGGGGTACATTCAGTCAGCTTCATGACAACATATACTATTACTATTGTAAACAGGAGTTTGTTAGCAGATTTAAGGGTCGTTCCTGGATTGGACTGAGTAAGAAAGATACAAATGGGAAGTTCAAGTGGGTGGATGATACCAACATGACTTCAAGGTAAGGCTGATGACTCTTTTCAGCAGCATCTCTTCTCTTCACTCTGTGACAGTGACACTTCAACCCTGGTCAACTTTCTATTCCTTGTGGTTCTCAGTTGGGTACGCAATAAAACACATCTTGACGCTCCAGCAAAAGACTGTGTAGAATGGGGTACTAGCTTGTCTGCAGGACCGTGTGACCAACTGCAACACTGGGTCTGTGAGAGGGTCATAGACCTGGATCATCTGGAAGCTGAGCTGAACAAAGAGGGTCCGTAGACTTTGTTCATGAGTTTGGGAATAATTCCTCCGTTCTATTCGTTGTGCAGTAGATACAGTAAATATACTCTTTATGAATGGAAAGGTGGTTGGATGTCAGTGTCTGTGTCTACTGGTAATGCAGGGTTTAGGTGTTTTCTCACATGAAACCTCATGTTGCTGTAACTGAATATTATGGGTCGCCCTCTAATGGACAAGTATAGCGAGTCAGTGAGGTCTGTTTGATGGTGCATCTCTAGATACGTGTTGTAAACATTCACTCATTTCGTCCTGGTTTCTTCTGGTTCAGCAATGCCCACGATGGCGGAGGCCCCCATCATCGCAGAGTTCCGCTCCTCGAGCAAGGTGTTGCCCGTTGGCCAAGCGGCCCGCTTCAGCTGCGATGCTGGCGGCACACCGGATCCCACAATCCAGTGGCTCCACAACGGCAGGCCCCTGGAGAGGGACGGCACAGACGACCAATCAGAGGCCTGGGTGGAGAGGGGGTTCCTCTTTGTCAGAGGGGTGAGCTCTGGCGTGACCACGGTCTGCTGCATGGCGAGCAACAGTGCTGGCACGGCCAATCACACCGCTGAGCTGCTTGTCTTTGGTAAGATCTGGATCCAAGAAGAGATGTTGGTTGTTGATGTATTTATTACATTGTTGTTGATATAATCATAACATTTCTGTCGATTTATTTATTATTGACGGATAGATATCAAAGAGCTCTTTTAGTTTTAGGATCATTTGAAGCCCCCCATACTTTCAAAGCCGTGTGACTTAACTTGAACTTGTGGTTGTGTTTGAGACACAATGAGAGCGCTCACACCGGCTCCGACATACAGCCGCGATAGAACCTCCAGCACTGTTTCAAACCTTGCCCCATCACCAACCATCATATTGACACAGAACCAGACCTTGAATCATTCGTGTGTTGTCCTTCTACGACACAACGCTCCATGGCACTCTGATGTGCCAGAAGAGCAGTATTACATTCAAGCTGTGTCGGACTGAGAGTGGATCTGAAAGAGATCGACAGCACGCAGCTCTGTCTCGTGACATTGTGGTTTGGCTTTTGGGAGCGCTATTCAAATGGTTCATTCTGTGGGGAGAACCCTGCTTTTATTACTAGTAGGCTGATGATCTTATTCTCATTAGAATAATATTTTTGGTCAAAACATCTGCTTTGTGTAGGAAATACCTCATCAGTCTGTTTCTGTCTTCAGAAGCTCATCATGTCTTGTTCTCCCGTCAGATGCCTGTGAACTCCCACTGGACCCAAACACAGCCCACAAAGAACTCTCTCTGTCTGAGGACAACAGAAAGGTGAAGCGGGTTGAAGGGAACCAGTCGTATCCTGATCACCCAGAAAGATTTGACACCTTGCCCCAGGTGTTGTGTCGAGAGGGTCTGACTGGCTGCTGTTACTGGGAGGTAGAGAGAAACGGAAGTGTTGGTATAGGAGTGACCTACAGAGGAATCACAAGGAAAGGAGGGGGTAATGATAGCAAGCTTGGAGGGAACAACAAGTCCTGGCTTCTTGATTGTCACAATAATCGTTACACTGCCTGGTACAACGGTAGTACAACTGACATAGATCTCGACCCCTCTGACTCTAACATAGTAGGAGTGTATCTGGACCGGCCTGCTGGCTCTCTGTCCTTCTTCAGAGTGTCCCCAGATGTAAGAGGGTTATACATACTGACACACATCCACACCTTCCATTCCACCTTCACCAAGGAGGACCTCCTCCCTGGGTTTAGGCTAGTGGATGTTGATGCCGCAGTGTCTCTGTTGTAGCCACACACAGACACAGACAAAGACACACACATCTAAGAAAACACACACACACACACACACACACACACACACACAAACACACACTTCACCTCTCAATCTTCTGCTGCTCTCTCTCTCCATCTTCTGCTGCATTCTTTCTGTCTCTCTCTCAATCTCCTGCTGTTCAATATTTCAGTTTTTTGCTTGATTCTTATACATCCTCAACTATACTCCAAATGCTACATTTTATTTGGCATCGGAAAGGTTTGCATGATAAACCACGACAGGAAGAAACTTTTAAGATATTCCATGGGGTTAACTATACAGGTTATACAAAGATGTAATTTACAATGTAAAATGTATTTTTTTTTTTATTTATAAACCTGTAAAAATATCTAATGTCAAAATGTCTTACAATATTTTGTATATTTTCCGACATATCCAGTTTTGTACTAGGGGCCTCTGAAATTTTTATTTTGACATGCCTAACATGGAACCTGACTTAAAGCAGATTGTATATTGTATTGACAATGCAAGGGGTCTTTAATGACTTGAAACCAAATAATGATTCCTTGTGTTATTTTGGCAACAACACGGCAGTAGAACATATTCAGTTATTAAACATGTTTGCACACCTTTTTATGATTTGAAATGTCTGCTACTTCTATTATTTTAGTCCTATGGTTTATTGTGTACATGTAAGGGAAAACTTTTCTGTTGTACTTGTTAATAAAGCATATGATGATAAAGAACTCAGTGGCTCCATATGAATTCTCCTGTGTTCAGCCGATGATTCTTCTAGTTTAACTCAATAATACTAACGTAAGCGCCTTAAAATAACAATAAACGCATCAGAAATTATTTAAAACTACAATATTTGTTGTGAGCCTCTCAGCCAACAGGGGGTGCGGCAGCCCCCTCAGCACAATACTTCCAGAGCCCGTGTGGATTTGTACCCACTGTGGGTAGCTTTGGATGAACGCGTCTGATGAGAAACACCAAAATACACATCTCCTAGGGCTGCTTGGTTCTAGAAAAAAAAATCATAATCACGATTTTTTTGGTCAACATTGAAATCACGATTATTCAAACGATTATTTTTGAGTTTGACAAACATGATGTATTTATTCAGCGTGTCTCTCCTAAAATACACTTTGTAACTGAGAACATTGAAATTTCGCAGATATGTTTCCAGCTGTTCTCCCACAACACTCTCCTATGTCTCTGACTGTATTTCTTTGAACATCTTTCTTTATTAATATACAACATAGGCCGGCATTCTCTACATAGCTAACTAGGGTTGAGGGTGGAATACTTCTACTCCCTGAATCCCACATGGGGATAATTCTACCCCATTAACCTGGGTCAGTCACTAACTAAATCTATAAGTCCATGTGGGCAGGAGGCCGCCACTCTTTAGTAGGGTACAACTGGAGCAGTTGTCTCTAGTGCAGTTGTGTCCTGCACGTGAGGGTAGATTTGGGTAGATTGACTTCTCCGTGTGATTAGATTACAAATGTAGGAGGGCAGTAGCCCAAGCATTGCCTTGTAAAGGTCCCATGACACGAACATTTGATTTTATGAGGTTTCCTAACATTAATATTAGTTCCCCTAGCCTGGCTATGGTCCCCTAGTAGCTAGAAATGGCGTTAGGTGTAAGACGAGCATTAGGTATCATGCTCCACCTTTGAAAATGAAAGGTCAGACGCTCAGATTTCGACCCCATATGTCGTCATAAGGGGCCAAGTTACCTCTCCTTTCTCTGCCTTGCCCGCCCAGAGAATTTGGCCTGCCAATGAGACAATGAGCAATGACTGTGCGAGCGCTGCCGTGTTCTTTTGGAAAAAGTCTGCCGAGTCAAGATCGCTTTAACTCACTTTATTTGGTAATGTTTGGACTAGCATACTATGAAGCAAAAGGAGGGGAATTGTATAAGCACGCGTGGAGATACACTTAGTAGGGCATCAGAAGGATGCGTTACCTGGAGCGTTCTAGCCCTCTGGGCTATGGGTTGTAACTTTAATACTGGGCAGGCGTGGACTTAGTTATGTGATCTGATTGGCTAAGCATGGTGCTGAACTCCCGCCTCTCTGGATGTTGTCTGTGTCTCTATGCTGCTCCCTTGTGGCTATGTGTTGGCATTGCAACTTGCTTCGTGGCCCTGAACTTCTGAGTTCGTCGAACACCGATACGTGAATGAATGGCTTCTTGTAAGGGGCGGACGCCTCCCTAGGAGCCGGATCCCTCCCTAGGATGGGTACGAGACCTCTCTAGTCGCAAAGGACATATGTGGCCTGTTGGTATGAATGTGTGAATTATGTTACAGCGCCACATGTGTGTGAGTGTCACACACTGTAACGCAAATGTAGTACACTTTGTTAGTTGGATAACCGTTCTGCTGTTGGTGTTATGGCGCATAACTGTCTATATCGACCTTGGGTGTCTTGAAAGGCGCCTCTAAATTAAATGTATTATTATTATAACACGTCGGGTTCTCTGACGTCTGGTATTTCCACAACGAGACTTGTAGTGGGGGTAATCTCGGCCATGGTTGAGAAGGAATTGGGGGGAAAGGAACTTTGGCTTTGTCATGAAGCACATGAACCACAACATGGAGGAGAAAGGGATTGTTGCCCGCGATTGTGACCCGCTGCCCGCCACCACCACGAGGCACCACCGCCTGGGCAGCGGGGCTCCGCTAGGAGAACGGTCAACAATCGCAGGCAACGATTTCTCCTCCACGTCGCGGTTCAGTCTACGACATGCCGCTTTTTCACCTCAAAAGAGAAACAAATGTGGTTTCAGAAGGAGTAACCCAATTTAGGTTTGAGTTTGGGGCTTGACGGTGAGGGAGTCATCAAGCAAGACACCAAGGTATTTGCACATATGAACCACCTCTATGACATTTCCCTCAAGAATGGACATTGGGACAATTTGAGGTACTTTCTTATTGTTTGAAAACAACATTAGTTTAGTCTTGTCAGCATTGAGGACTAGTTTTAGCTGCAGGAGTGTATACGTGGCGTTTCAACATGTAAAAAACAGGTGGGGCGAGGCTAATATTTTTTATTCTTTTAAATGACGAACCAGTGTTCGTGACGTCACCCGTTTATTTTCACAGTAGTGGCGATCTTTGCAGACGTTGACTCCGCCTGCTCCCGGCTGCGAATTTTTTTTTTGCAGGGTGGTAGCGGGAAGCTCGTGAATATTCATGAGGGAACTGTTCCCTGATTGGCTGGGACTTGTTGGCTGGGACTTGGCTCGCTGGAACTTTGTCAGAGGGCTTGTGTGAAAATCACGAACGCAAATTAATTAAACGTTGTTATAAATTAACACGAATCATTTTAGCAATAATGTGACACATGATACCCACCTACTATACGGCAACTCTATAGCTACCTTTCTGTAAGTACAAACGTTAGCTCACTCGTCTTAAAGCCCCTGTGAAACTGTTATGTGTTACAATGGGCTACTGTAGTAAATCATTTTTTTATTTATTATATTTTATAACGTTATGTATAGCGCATCGCAGTGCTTTCGGCAGCTGGTGATTGTTTCCAAGTTGTTTTTTTCTAATTGTTGTCCATCCATGTCTTGATATTTCCATTAAGATTCCATTCTGTTCTGTTTCTAGAAGTAGTGAGCATAATGGCAGGATTTATTAAAGCTTGCAACATTTGCCAGACCCATGTCAACTTTGAGGAGATGGAGCTGCTGGAGGTTAGGTGTAGATGGATAAGAACAAACCGTATGATTTCTGATATTTGTTTATAGTGGTTCTGCCACACCCCACAACCAATTACATTATAGAAAGAAGGGCCATAAAATCGGTAGGCCTATCCATAGAATATTTTCGCGTAGGGCTAAATGAATTTTAATATTGATTTTTCAGCTATCAATCCACCTCCTACACGGCAACTCTATAGCTACCTTTCTGTAAGTGCCAAAACAAACGTTAGCTCGTAATGCTAACTCGTCTAAAAACAACTACTGTATAACATGTGTCACACTATTGATACAATGATTTGTGTTGATTTATAACAACGTTTCATTTATTTGCGTTCGTGATTTTCACAAGCCCTCTGTTTTCACAAGCCCTCTGACAAAGTCCCAGCGAGCCAAGTCCCAGCCAATGAGGGATGAGTTCCCACATGAATATTCACGAGCTTCCCGCTACCACCCTGCAAAAAATAAACTCGCCTCCCGGCTATCCTGCACAACACAGGACTGTATGTAAAAATCTAGTTCAACAACATCTGACCTGTGAAGGGCAGTCATACGCTAAACAGCGTCTAAACTGCCGTAGTCTTTCAAAAAAATGGTAGACCCCTTCACTTTTATTAGTGTTGCTACCGGCTTTACAGGCATACAGACATCCATCAAAACAAATTACGGGGCATTTTAATTTTGTTTGAAATTCATTTTTGGAAAAAGTTACAGCCCTAATATATTACAAATAGAAATGGTGATTTTCATAAAAAAGCAAAAGTATTTCAAAATACAGATTGAGCTTCCTTCATTGGTCTTACTTATGTGTCAGTGTTCCACCATGCTGTTTGTAGCCCTGGCTTGGTGTTTCCTATTCAGCCCTCAGCTCCACCCACAAGGACCTGCCAGGACAGCAGATACTGGGGCCATCAAAACCATTACAAATAAATATATACTTGTCTTTAACACTATTCATGCTGGGCTTTTTATTTTTGAACTAAGTGACTGTTCTCCATGTATCAGATATATTGAATTAATAAAGTACATTAGTGCAGCTAATGTACTTTATCACACAATCATCACACAATTGAATTTATTTTTACCAGACACACAAATTAGATGCTAAAAATGTGTTAGCATCTAACACAAATGTGTTAGCATCTAACACATTTTTACCCAACTCATTAATGTACACAATGAACCGGAGTGGTCCTAATATCAAACCCTGTGGCACACCCTTGTGGACAATCAGAACCCAGACCTCTATATTTAACACTCAATTTGTTACTCAACATTAAAACAACATGATCTGACAAACCCAAACAAAGAATACTATGTTTTGAAACGGCATGGTCCACAGTGTCAGAAGCTTTCGACAGATCAATAGAAAGTGACGCACAGTACTGCTTTTAATCAAGAGCAACAAATATATCATTGAAATATATCATTGATCACTTTTGTAGCCGCAGTGATTGTACTATGATTTTCCCTGAAGCCTGTTTTGAGGGAAGATAATTTGAGTTTAGAAACTCTTTTAGTTGATCACACACAAGAGATTGATCTTTTTTTTTACAAGACACACAAATTTGATATTGGCCTGTAGTTAGTTTAAGCTGCTGGATCACCTCATTTTAATCATTTTTTTTGTCATAGACACGGGCCAAGTCTTTCAGAACAAACAGGCATGCAAACTGGCTCGGGGTGAAAAAGGTGAGAATAATGCGTGAGCTGAGAAAAACACAGACCCACTATAGGGTTCCAGGTTTATACTCCGGGGAGTTTTCTTTTACATTTTTTAATGTATTAGGGTTAGTCACAAGCTAAAAAAAATTACAGGACTGCGCACAATTACGAACAAAGCATTAATTTATTATGTGCAAGGGCAGCCCCAATAGGTACATAACTTATTACAAAATTAAGAAAGAATATTGAGAAGAATAAAAAGAGGTGGGAGGACAGGGCAATAAGAGTATGCCATTATTTATTTTTCGTCACCAGTGTCTCAAGGGCCCGCTTTCGCTGTTTTGCAGCATGCAAAACAGCGACTTCTCTCGGCTATATCGACTAGTATGTATCAACTGGTGACCCGCTTAAAAATTCTCTTTTGGCGCGTTTCCACCGGAGGGTGCGTTCGGTTCGGTTCGCAAAGTTGCGGCACGGTTCGCGTTTCCACCGCCAAAAGTGGGCGTGACATGGGGATAAAAACAAGCCGCGAGGTATTATTCTGGACAATGGACGTGTCGCGTAAAACGTTAGCTTGGGCGAACAAGGAGGTGGAGCATGGACCTATTAAAGAAGACAATACTTTATTAAAGCATGCAATTGTGATGTAGAAAAAAATAAAAATAAAACAAAGTGCTTGCATGATATTGAAGCCTACAGCGATCGTTACTTAACTTGTGTGGTGGTGCCTTATCATTTGTTTACCCTCGCGTTGCCATGGCAACGCGATTGCACTCTCATAGGCTGAATCGATGAGAACGTTTTAGATAATATAAGGTTGCGGGGAGACGAAGCTCTGTTCGTTTGTATATTTTATTTACGTGACCATATTTTTGTTATGTTTGTTTTGGGAATCAGTTCTCGTCGTTCACCTTTGGGATGTTTACGTAGCTGCCGCGGCGATCGATATCCGGCCTACCATGAGATACATTTTACTGTATCTTTATAATTGGCTGTAGTCAAGAATGATTTGTTTTTTGCCTACCGGCAGTGGAAACGAGGCATTTAAAGGCTCCGCTGGGCTCACGCTTGGCCGTTTCAGATGGTAGGCGACTTTCCGCTCGCGCTGTCGGTTGGCCGCGCGGCTTCACGAGCGTGCGCATGCGTTCGACGAGCACGGAAGCGACAGTTCCACGGGAGTGCGCCCCTTGTCGTGCCGCCTGACAGAATGCTGCGCCTTCTCTCTGTCCGCTCGCCTCTCCATTAGCAGGCGCTACAAGGACTCCATGGCTGGCCATCAGGACCCCCCCCCCCCCCACCCCCATAATGTTTTCTCAACGGATCTCCACGAATCACACAAGTGGTCAATTTCGTGCGAATTTTGCCGAAAGGTGACTAGTTTGCATGCCTGAACAAATGTTGGAAGAGCCTGAGGGCTTTTAATACAGATAAAGACTTAATCACTTTCCAAAAATTCTGTGGATTACTGAGGTTCTCAGTTGTGACAAATAAGTAATATTCAGATTCAGCCTTTTTCATAAGAGAAGTGCATTTGTTAGTTGCCTGAAAATAGACCAGTCAGATGCAAAATCACTTCTTCTGGCTTTGGCCCATGCCACATTACGTTGATGGATGGTATCTGACAACTCTCGGGAGAACCAGGGTTTTTCTCGTCCCTTCACCCTGAATTTCCTCAATCTTCACAAAATTTCCTTAAAGAATGTCCAAGATAGCTCAACCACCGGCAACAGGCCTAAATGCCCCCAATTGACCAAAGACAAATCATGATGATAAGCTGGTGGAACTGTCAAGAAAGTAGTCCAATCCTTGGTCGCTTTTAACTCACTTTATTTGTTTAAGTATTTCGGTATGGTTACTATGAAGCAAAAGGGAGGGAATTGTATCAAACACGTGAGAAAGAAATACCGTGAGCTACTTAGGCCCATGTCTCTCTGCGGGTCTGCCTAGGTCTCTCAACTCCAATCTCTCTGTCGCGCTTGTTAGGGTCAAGTGGGCGTGGCCTATGTGAAGTGAGCGTGGCCGGTGTGACGTAATGGCTCCGCCCTCCTCACCTGTCTAAAGGTACTGCCATCTGTGGCTGGAGTAGTTATTGCAGCTTATGTGTTCGATCCTGCTTCCTAGTGGCTATGTGAGGGTAATGCAGCTTGTATGTTCGATCCTGCTTCTTAGTGGCTATGTGGGGGCAGCTTATGTGCTTAAAATACATAACAGAACCACTTGAATCGCGCGTTTCTCCAGTAGAGACTTTAACTCTGCTGCAAGAAAGTGAGCCGCTTACCCCACTGCCAGCGAGTGTATTATTCTCGAGAAACTTGGAGGGGAATTTATAAACTGGATTATGTACCCCTTTCCTATGGTCTTCAGAATCCACTCTGATTTCACAATTGGCCGCCAATGCTCCATTCGCTGTGCGAGTGAGCCCACTTGCGGCGCCCGTGCCACAGGTTGAGCAACGCCGACCCCTTGTGGCAGGGAGCGTTGCTTGCCCCTGTTCATAGCCTGCGCCGACAAAGAGCTCACATGGCTTATTATTTGTCTTTATTTCAAAAGCAGTGCCCTAGGCCCTTGGCCTGGATGCACTAGGGGGAACAATATTATTGCTGTAAACATGTTTCGGCTTTCAACAGTGGAGGGGTTTTGCAACTGTAAACCGTCCTGAGTCGCAACGGCAGACTCTTCGGACATACGCCTTTGCTGTGGGAGAAGAGCGTGCGTCTGGCAGACATGTCTCCCCGCTCCCGGCAGCGAGCTAGGTGGACTGCTTAGGCCTCTTGCCCGGGCCTGGGCGAAGTGGCGCTGGCTTGCCTCCATGCTGATCCACTAGTGCAGCTGGTTTGTTGGCCCACGCAGGCCCAGCCTCAGTCTTAGGGAGAAGTTGTCTCTCTGCGTTTTCACCCGGGATAAACGCTTGCCTTCGTACCGGGAACCGGTCTTTTCGTAGTACACAAAACAATTCTACAAGTACGGAACACGAAAGCTGCGCGTGGATCGGAATGCATTTGCGCGCGGATCGGAATGCATTTGCGCACGGATCAGCAAGGAGGAAAATGAGTGCCAAAAGTCACGTGACAAATAAATGTCCTGTGATTCACACTACACAACAGCAGGTGGCGCCGTTGAGTCAGTTTAAGGCCGCCAGGACGATCTTTTTTTCTCCCCAAAATCTTTATTTGATGCCGGCCAACCGTGTGTGGACTCTATGGAAAGCCAAGAAGGCCACTAACTGGCCCTAGAATGGCGCGGTAAAAGTGCTAAACCGTACAGAAACCGTACGGAATCCGTGCGGTTTGGCAGGAACAACGCCACCTGTTGTTGTGTAGTGTGAATCACAGGACATTTGTTTGTCACGTGACTTTTGGCACTAATTTTCCGCCTTGCTGATCCGTGCGCAAATGCATTCCGATCCGTGCGCAAATGCATTCCGATCCACACGCAGCTTTCGTGTTCGTTGTAGAATTGTTTTGTGTACATGAAGGATTTTTTTTGTACTTTGTGTAAAACATACTGTATTTGTTTCTGAAGCAAAATGCATTAGTTTGTGAATGATGTTTTGTATTTGCAAACCACACTGAGCGTGTGTGTGAATCATTGTGTGTGAGTAAAACACGTTTTGTGTGCGTGTGAATCGTTATGCGTGAGCAAAACACGTTTTGCGTGTGTGCAGGGTTTTGGCATGATTCTAACTCCATACATCGCCCTTAGGTTCTCTTGCTCCATCCTTTCACCCCTGTCGGTGCTTGCGCCCGCTGTGACTACTTGGGTATGGCCACTAGGAATGGGGGGCTCCGACAGCAATGGGTCTTCGTCTGTCAGTCTATCATGGCGAGCTAGCCAACGCCAGAGACTTTTCATTGGGAGTCGTGCGCAGTGGTCGCAGGTACCCATAGGAGCTAGTGCTT
This sequence comes from Gadus macrocephalus, assembly GCF_031168955.1. Taxonomy (NCBI): domain Eukaryota; kingdom Metazoa; phylum Chordata; class Actinopteri; order Gadiformes; family Gadidae; genus Gadus; species Gadus macrocephalus. The sequence continues at coordinate 5,921,245 of NC_082382.1, read as the reverse complement.
CTCGGGCATGTCTCAGCCCGAGGCACTCATTGTAGGTGAGGTGGGTATCTTTCTCAGATATATGGTTCCCGGAAACGCACACCCGTCCAAGCTTTCTGTCCTTCGTGTTAGGAGGGGGAGAAGTCATGGTTTAACTGCAGTTTGGAGACTGGCCAGTTGTATTATTTTATTGAAGCTTTGCAGCCGATTCGGTTTAGCTTCCCAGCTAAACGTTTCAGCTTTGCAGCTAGATGTTCCCAGTGACTAATGTTTGGATACAAGCTTTTTTTTCACAATTTTTTTCAAGATGTGTGAAATGTCCCCACTAGGCATAGTCTATGTCAGTGGTTCCCAAACTGTGTGCCGTGAGGCAAGTCCAAGTGTGCCGTGGGATTTTGTGACAACCATAGCCTACTGCAATATAGTATACAACTATACAAAAATAATTATTTTAATTTACTATATACTACTTTGAATGCACTCATTCCATAATACAGAGGCAAACTCTTTATCTAAAAACTATTTAAAAAATCCTGAAAGAGGATCCCACATTTCGCTTTTCGCGCAGTTGCGCAGGTGGGAATTTAATTTTGACTGTGACACATCAAAGCCAGTGAGCGCGCTATATATGCCGAACACCTTCAGACCTTAATAAAGAGAGGTTTGAGCGCTATTTTCCACGTGTGGCGTACATCGAGGACAATGACTGGATCCGAGACCCATTCAACCAGGAGTCCGAGTCCTCAAACGAGAAGCTCACTATGAAGGAGAGAGAGGAGAGCGCAGAGCTCCGTGCGGACCGCACGCTGAAACTGAAATTTAGTGAGCTCACACTCGATCAGTTTTGGTTGGTTTGTGCATCAGAATATCCAACCATCTCCCACCACGCTATCGACCAACTTCTTCATTTCCCCACCACCTACCTGTGTGAGTTGGCGTTCTCCACTCTTGTTTACATGAAGAACAAGACCAGGTCACGGCTCACTGTTGAGCAGGACTTGCGAGTGGCCCTCTCCTCCGTGCCACCAAGGATTAAAAAAATCTGTGCGCCCCGACAGGCACATGTGTCCCACTGATTTGTTAGTAGGCAGAATATTTACAAAAAAAGCCTGATTCTAAATGTTAGTTATAATTTGTGGGTCAGATTCAGGACCATGCAGCTTTCTCATGGACAGTTCTCTGCTGAATTTCTGTTTCCTTTGCCTCACCTGTCTGGTTGAAATGGGTGTGTTTGATTAAGCCCAATTTGATAGTTTAAATATTTTTGTGATTTATTTTGTTGATAAATATTTCATGACTAGAATAGTTGTCTTTGTCACATCTTATTTGGCATTAGTAAATAATTATAAACTTAACAGATAAACAGATGATATTAGTGATAACACGTGTTATAAGGCTATTTTGCACAATAGGTGTGCCTTGAAATTTTTATTTGTCCTTTGGTGTGCCTTGGGCACAAAAAGTTTGGGAACCACTGGTCTATGTGACAGCAGACATAGGTTGACAAAATATGACGGTATAATTCTTTCTCACTAGCCTGGTGTGTGGGCATGTATTTGACTCATGAGACATATATTTTAGAAAATGTATTAAAATAATAAAATATTATGCAGTGTTTACATGAAATTGACTGATTTACTTTTTGTACCAAATTGCAGATGACTAAATGTGAACCTGACACGCCGTGTGTGAGCTCCCAAACGGTGCTCAGGTCAGAGCCACAGTGGGATGAAGGTGCCAGTTCAGAGGGCACTGTTCAACAGGTAATTCATGTCCATCACTTAATATTTACCTCTAGTTTCTTCAAGTCACCTTGGCGTCTTCTGTCGTTTTCTTTAAGCAGGTAAATGAAAAGAATATGATAATTCTGAGGGGAATCTATTATGCATCCGGTCTTCCAAACAGTTTTCTGTAATACTTGTGTAAGGCTAATGATTAAGGGATATTTAGGACACATCTAAACCCTGATGAGTCATTTTCCCGGGTCAAAATGTCACTGTAGTCTGGGACATTCACGAAAACCCCACAATGCACCTGCGATGGTTTTGCTTCAGTGAAATGTTTCGTTAAGCATTTGATAACCGAGAACATACAGGTGTGTAAAATGTCCCAACAAGACAAGACAGTTTTCTTTTCAATAACTTCCACTGTCAAAGGAACCATGGCTATCTTTTAAATGTGCCAAAATTGTTTGTTTTTTTCAATTGTGTGTATACATTGACTGTATATATAGTTGATCAATTATTCAATTTTTTTTTAAATGTTCGATATGTTAACTACATTACAAAATCACAAAACATTAGTCTAACTTTTTTTATCCAATACTGGTAAGAGAAAATATAAAAGCAATTGTCAAATTTTCTTTTATTGGTTAATACTTTTTAAATTATTATTGGCAGTTGATCAATTAATGATTAACATCAATACTTTATAAAGATGTTCTCGTTGTTTTCCATTCCTATTTTTTGGAAAGACTGTTAACTTCACTCCCAACCTTGAAGTTGCAGTGTAATATTTGTGTCAATGCATTGTACTTTTTCAAAAAAATATTTTGGAGGTCAAATTAGGCATATTCCAATGCGTTTTGAATTTATTGTTTCATTACAAAATAGCATAATGACCTCAAATGTTTCTTGTGTTACAGACGGAGAGAGAATTCCAACATAAAAGCATTTTGCCAAGACACAGACGGACAAAAAGCATCATTGTGAGTTCTCATTATATGGCTGGATCAACATTTAGAAATGTTCAATAAACTATAATGCACCTGATTTACTGGGATTAACATACCAAAAAAAATATGTTTTACATGAAAGATACATGTCTGGGAGATTCTTATCCGTATGATAGTACTTCAGCCAGTGAAAGAGTATATTCCAGAATCCACCGCAGAAGAGGACAGTGACACTTGCCTCTCTTAAACAAACAGCACGCATGTCTCTTGATTATTTACTAAGTGACTGTAGTCCCATTTTATGTGATATTACAACACCCAATGAACCCAATCCACAGCAGTACAGGCTGTAAAATCACAGAAGAGGCACAACCCTGCTCAAGTCAGGACCCTAATGACGATGTGGTTGTTGGGGCATTCCACAAGAACGATATCAATCGTCTACAATAAGAGACTGCATTGTGTGTATTGCAGCAAGCCATATGCCAAAATATCAAGGCATCTTGAAAGTGCGCACAATAACAAAATGGATGTGGCAAAAGCGTTTAGTTTTCCTAAGGGGTCAAAGGAAAGAAAAAGACAATTGGATTACATTTGTAAAAAAGGCAACTATCCACATAATGCCACTGTGATGGAGACGGGCAAGGGGCAACATGTTCCGTGTTAATGACCACCAAAACAAGCTCAGGGAGTTGATTTCATGCACTTCATACTGCCAAGGGCTGTTCTCCAGAAAGATTCTGGCAACACATGCGGATTTGCACACTCAAGCCTGCAACAAAAAACCCCAAACCTGGACAAACCCGCGCTCAGGCTTTATGCACATACACTGGGCCTGTGCCGTTACATATGAGCAAGCTACTGTGGAAAGTTCTCAGTGTAATGAATCCAGGTTCGGTCACAGACATAGTAAAACATGACAAGGTCATTATGGAAGTTGGGCAGCACATGCCCTATACACATTGAATCCGACGAAAAAATTCGGACTACCGTGCTCTGGGACACGATTCAATAGATTAACGTTCGTGCGCATGAGCACGAAATCCCGTGATATCGACTATCTGTATCACGCGATTTCGTGCTCATGTGCAGAAACGTTAATCTATTGAATCGTGTCCCAGAGCACGATAGTCCGACTTTTTTCGCGCTACACAGAACGAAATGTAAACCAATGCATTCTGAATGGGAGCGTTCTCAGACATTTAACGTGCTCCACAAAACGAAACGAGAGAGAAAGAGAGAGAGAGGGACAGGGAGAGAGAGAGAGAGGCTTCAGAATGGTACACCCTAGTTACTGTATATATATGTCAATATTTCAGGTTTTTTTAAGCAGACCTCCTCAAAAACAGCCCCTCGCTGCTCTAGACATGAATGATATACGACACCACCACTCTGGTACAGACTTGGCGATCTCTCTGCTCCACTTCACCGCTTTTTTCCAAGGGGAGGATAAAAGGTGAGGTGAGGTGAAACTCATTAGTTTCTCTACAGCCTTTAACTGAAAAATTGCATAATAAACGGTCAAACTCTTGGCATGAAAAATTATCATTTCAAACCACAAACAACGTATGTGTAATCCAGGGCATATAAAGACGGGGACCAGAAAATAATTACTTTCTCTCCATTGAAACCCATTCATATTTTTCGATCTCAGAGGTCCCATGAGGGACCTTCCTATGTCACCGGCGAGGTCCTTACATTAGGCTATTAGGCCTATAACTAAATAATTGTATTGTATGTTATTTTTCATATATATATATATATATATATATATATATATATATATAGTTGTTGGCGACAAGTTGTCGAAGATGCCAGAGAATCTCCGGAAATATCAGCATGGGAAATCGGCGCATCAGACCCGTCACCCATGAACCTATAAAGAAAGACGTCATCTCAGGAGTGAGAGAAAGTTTGCGGTACTGGTTTGTGTCACGTAAGTACAACTAGGTCAGTGGTGTAGTGGTCCCTGGGGAAGTGGGTAGACTCTAAATGTTTGCCCTTTTTTAACGCAGCCCAGAAAAGCGCCCTAGAAACAGTGACATGTGAGACTACTCTATTTAGTTTACCCAAAAATCCTTCAGTAGTATTTGCTCATTGTCACATAATTTCTGCTGCTTGATCTCAGGGAGGAAGGATTATGAAATTAATATACCAACACTGGCCCACAGACTAGTGACAGACAATTATGCATTTTGAGTGAACTATTCCTTATTCCTGGAATGACACCTATTCTCTCCCTTGGCAAGTCAGTCATTTATTTTGTAAACTGTCTTTGAACAGCTGATTTGCAGCATGGGCCAGAGTGGGCCACTATTATAAAGTTAACATGACTAGATCAGGAGCAGTTTGTAGGTATTACTGGTCACACAGGCAGCCTGCATGAATGTAAAATATAGATGAGGCAAACATGGTGTTTCAGTCATTTTTAACATTTATTTCAATAAAATACTTCAGATCTGAATTTGAAAATGCATCCTTGTTCATATTTCACCTTAGATTAAAAAAACGCACATTATTCTCTTCCACATCAATCATCTCGTTAGATATATATAATATCAATATATATTTAAATATCAAATGATGATTGAACATCATCATTCAAATTATTCAACAATTGAATCAGTAAAGGCAGCGAGTATTAGCCAATAAGAGGCAGAGTAGCGTGGGTCATGGCGCACAGAGCTTTTGGCCGTGATATTATATCGATACAATTATATTATATTATATTATATACCATTATATTATATATAGAGCTCCGGGAGACGCAAACGGCAACAATCACTTTCTCCTCCATGCTGCAGTTCACCCCGGACTGCACTGCACTGAGTTTGACGGTTGAACGCTGATTGGCTGTTACGTTACACATGTGACTCAGTGGCCAGGCTGTTGAACGCTGATTGGCTGTCATCACGCGAAATTCGCATCAAAGTTGAAATATTTCAACTTGAGCGAATTTGTCGCTGCGCAAATCCTCGTGAACGTGCTCGCCTGTCCGAAAGTGTGACGCAACAAATCAAAACTTTCTCTCGCGAAAAATTCACCCGATACGCGTCTCTACGTTTACTTGTATCTGTGTGTTCACACCAAACGCAAAATTTTTCGCCCGTTCGCGTTGTCGCCGAAGTTTTGTCGCGCCACACATCATAATCTGTCGCTGTGCAAGTTTTGTCGAATTTGTCGCGCCACAACAAGATAACCACCATTGCATGTCTTTACCTTTTGTGGAAGTGGGAGAGACGTCGGAGGACCCGACGCAGTATATTCATAATATTGCAATGACCACGGAAGAGGCAGTGAATGAAGTATTGAACAGACAGAGATTTATTAGATAGGCCTACCTAATGAACCGTTGGAACACACAAGACCGGAAACATAGCAACGCCGGTAAACAAACCCCGAGAAGCTCAATCCCGATGAGAGCTCCCCGCGCTACGGCCATCCGGAGGCGCACAGAGCTTTTGGCCGTGATATTATGCATACAAATATTATATTATATACCATTATATTGTATATAGAGCTCCGGGAATCGCAAACGGCAACATTCAATTTCTCCTCCATGCTGCAGTTCACCCCGGACTGCACTGCACTGAGTTTGATGGTTGAACGCTGATTGGCTGTTACGTTACACATGTGACTCAGTGGCCACGCTATTGAACGCTGATTGGCTGTCATCACGCGAAATTCGCGACAAAGTTCAAATATTTGAACTCAAGCGAATTTTTCACGCGACAAATCCTCGTGAACGCGCTCGCCTTTGCACGGCAAAAGTATGGCGCGACTAATCAAAACTTGTCGCCGGTTTTTCTCTCGAAAAATTCGCCCGAAACGCGTCTATACGTTCACTTTGTATGGGATCCTGTCGCCCCGTCGCGTTTGGTGTGAACACACAGTATGGGATCTTGTCGCCCCGTCGCATTTGGTGTGAACGCAAAAAAGTGGGCAATTTGGCTTGCAGATACTTCTGAATGGTGCGCCTCTGGGGGGATTTAGAAGTGGGTATACGCAATGATGACTGAAAAATAAGTGGGTATACGCCGTATACCCGCGTATACCCTGGACTACACCAGTGAACTAGGTGATTGACTGCTATGTAAAAACGGTTGAATGCTTGAAATACTACGATTATGGAGTTGATAGTGCAAATAATTGTATTGCCGTTGTGAAAGAATATTAACAGGTATTAACAGCTAATAACAGATAACAAAGCGTTGCTTCATAGGCTAATGTAGCTCGCCACCTGTTCCTCGGGTAGGCTAGCTAGTTCGTTAGTAATTTAAATTGAACAATGAGAAAGGCTTAGGTAAGTACCATACACAGCATCATATTGCACAATCATTTTAAAACGTAATTTAAATAATGTAGTCGGCCATTTGTAAAAAATAGTTTGTTTTTAGTGATTTACTTTTTTTCGCCCTGCAGCTTCAAATAAGCATCATACATCTTAACTATCTATCTGCCAATCTGATATTTTTATCTATCTATAATCTTTCTTATCTATCTACTATCTGTGTATCTAATCTGTTTTATTTATCTATCCATTCGGTTTGTCTGTGTCTTTGTAAATTAGGTTATCTTTCAATATATCAGGTAGTACAAGCAAGACATGCCCCTCCTGCCAAACCATTCTGCCTTGCGCCAAAAAAAATATGCAGCCACTGCAAGATGTTCCAGCCAATGAAAAAACGCCTCAAAATTGCATTGAGCAAATTTGAGGCAAAGCGGGAAGAGTGGGCGTCTTCCTGCAAAAATAACCACAACATGGCCAGTATAAAGCAGGATGTGGTCCTCCTGGTATGTAGACAATTCAGATTAATTATGTTGTACCTTTAACTGTCTGAATCACTATTGCTTTGAATAGTTGGTCTTTTTTTATTGATTACTACAGGCAAAACATAACATACTGTGATTTCCTTACAGCTCGAAAAGCTTCAAGCAGCAGGTTATAAACCTGTCCTCCTGCTTGGGAAAGCCACAAAGAAGAGCCATGGAGTCCAGGTGTTCATACCACGTTGCACCTTGGCCACATTTGCGGAGGAGTCCCTTAAGAAAATGACCTAGTTAATTTTTTGCCCCACGCTGCACTATTTTGCGTCGCGTCCCGCGGGAGTGAAGACCTCTACTCTCTATGTCGTTGTTTTGCGGTGCTAGCAGCAGCAGCACTAGGGCTACAGGGATCGCGGCAGTGTCACATTTATACCTTATAATAAGTACTTTGCATACTCCCCGCCCTGCTGCTTGATGTCGTGTTGGTAGTAAAAAATATTGTGGAGGTAGTAAAAAGGTTGTAAAAGGTAGTAAATTCATCTCTATGATTCCTGCATATACCCTGCTATAGTATCTGTGGTATAAAGGCTGGGACGAATTTCAAATTATAAATATGTACACTTTATGTTGAAAGTGTATAGGCCGTCGCAAATCCCATTGAAACAAATGGCGCTGTGATTCGGTCTTCAAAACGAGTTCTGGTACATTGTGAAAAATGAATCAAACTATAATCAGACAACGCGGTTATATGCTATAGACCCTAGAGCAGGGGTTTTCAAAGTGTGAGAGAGTGAGCCCCTCCTCAGAGAAAAAAAATTCAGCTGAGCCCCCCCCCCCCCCGATATTTTTTTTTCTAAATACCTGTGTTTTGAAAGCTATCTTAATTATTTTAAACATTTTATACATCTCTGATCATAATTTTAAAACATTTGAAACATATTTTTGAAACATTTGAAACATATTTTTTCAGCAACACGTCAGAAGATTTTAAACATATTTCTGAAACATTACAAAATCTTTGTGCGTTTTTAAACACATTTCTTCACACAATTTAACAACTTTATCTAAGCATGTTTTAGCTTAACCTTTTTTTAAATACATTTGAACATCTTAATCTGTGTAAACTGCCAGTCTACACAGATTCATTCAGGGTCCGCGACTCTGATTTTTGTTGAGTCTAATAAGATCTGCCTTTTCAGTCCAGAGATTCGACTATTCGGCGGGGTTTGTTTACCGGCGTTGCTATGGTGACCTAAATTATTATAAGCAACTGAAAACGATGCCGGTTTGAAACTAAAACTGATTCTGAAAAAAGTTTAAATGCTATCAAAATTCCGTTTCGATAGTATTGAAGATACAAGTGTGTAGATTTCTTTAATGGTTTGAACGATGGTAAACGGTGGAAAAATGAATGAGTTACGATGTCTAGAAGTGTATCAGAATGGGCTGACGTCTTCAATGAAAACAGCTGAAAACTAAGCAGTATCAGAGCCCGTCTACGAAGAGCCTGGGCACTCCCTATACGCCCCATTGTACCGATCTTGGTTGTAGTTCCAGTAGACATCCACTGGGGGTGATCGCGGGCGAGTCCAGAATGAATGGGAGTCAATGGGGCTAGACGGCTAAATTTCGGCTCGACGGCTCTTTCACCTGCTTGTCGTTGAAATATCGCAAATTTTATTGTAGATTTGGCAAGTTCAATATAGATTATAGTTCAAAAGTCAAATGAATGAGCACTTATGTCCTTTCGATTTCTTACAGTTTGGGCCGTTGTTGGCCGTATACGCTAGCATTCTGCTGATGAATGCTGATTGGTCAGGGACGGACTTGCGACTGATTACGACCAGAGACCCCTCTTGACGGCATCTGAAGCTGAAGCGCATCGGAAACATTATCTTAAGGAGGACTTTCCGTCGAAGTTAATTTTTGCGTACTGTATTTATATTTTCCTGCAGGCCCTTTTATTTTTTATATAGTTATGTATGGTGAAAGTACATGGGTATAGATGGAATTTCTTCCATTTCTCGTGTTCAATGTTCAATGTGTTGTATACATGGTACAGTATGACCACCTTAAATTATACAGTCAATGTCCCGCTCAATATCATTTCATCTGTCATTGTCCATTTTTCGAAAATAAAGATAGTTAAAAAAAATGCCTAGAAAATGTGCAATGATAAACTGCTCCAACAGTGGAAAGGGATTGTCCTTCTTTTCGTTTCCCAAGGAAAGAAAAAGGTAACGTTCTTGCTTGCTCCTGTATGAATGGTCCTAGGCTTCCTGAGGCTGCACCTGGTAGGGAAAGTTGCGCTGGAGCCCGGGTAAAATCGCACATGGCTTATTCAAGTTGCGCGCTAGACATTCTCTCAAGTTTCGAGACTCAAGCACTTAAATTACCTTAACCGATTGTCCCATATAAATCGTTTGTTAACGATTTAACAACTTCAAAATCTGCTATTACTGTAGTTATTTTTTTTGTAGGCATTGGGCTAATGACCTTGCACAGAGGGAAAACCATCTACACCACTTGTCATTGATTTCTATGCATTCAGTGATCTTTACAGATGGGTTTGTTTTAAGCCATTGAATAGAATTGCTCTGCCCTGCAACACATTATAAGCTACACATGTTTGTTAAATGAGAAGTATGGTCTAGGTCACGTTGAAACAGTAACAGTTGTATAACAGTAATTATACAAACATACCAACATTGCAACAGGCAAGTTTATTCAAACATCACACAAGAACACAATAAGAACAGTAACATAGTAAATAATTAAAAAAAAAGAGAAATGATTTAACAACACTGAACATAGGCAGGGAAAAAAGGACAGAGGAACAACAATATAATAAAAGAGGAAGAAGACTTGTCCGTTGTCACAGCATCAAGATCCAACTGTAGAGATCAAGAAAGGAAGAGGCATGAGGAGGAGTACAACAGAACACTGCTCTCTAGGAAATTGTTTACTGATGTAAACTAAGTTGATGCAGTCTTACAATTATGATTTCTATTTCAGGAGAAAGAAATGGCTCATAAACATGAGGCGAAGTGACCTCAGACACTCCATGTCACACGAGGAGTTAATGCAGGGGGGCTATGTTGTCTGTGAACTGCATTTTGAGGAATGCTTCCTTAAAAAAGTGAGTTGTGCATATTGGAAGAAATGAGAATTTAAATTAAATATAATAAAAATTAATAGATTTACTGATACATTGTGCTGTGTGTGCTTCGAATAGCACAATGGAAAGGTGGCACTCACCAGAGATGCCATCCCCACACTGGTGGATTGCGACAACCCGCCACCACTTGCCTCCCCACCTCTTAAAAGGCGAAAAAAAAAAGAAGGTAACATAACTGAGACCAAGACCAACATACAAATAATTAAGACAGTCCCCTGAAATAACATTTACATACATTACATTGAATGAATTAACTTTAACTGATCCTTTGATATTGACTGATTCAATCCTCAAAAGCTAACCAGAGTCAATCTGAGGAAGAAGACAGGTATATAGACACAGAGGGAGGGACAGAGAAAAGCACAGAGGAGACAGCAGAAATTATACCGGAAAGGACAGAGGAGACTCTAGAGACAACAGTTGAAATGGAGGAAAGGACAGAGGAGAGCGCAGAAGGGACAGTAGAGTCAAATGGAGGCACCAAAGAACAGGCTGAGGCTCAGGTGACAATTCTGCACAGCAGTCTCGAAAAGAAGGACCAGGTGATGTTCTGAGCTTCTTCAATTTCAAAATTCTGACTAGCATTATTATGTAGCAGACACACATAAAGGATGCCTTTTTTGTTATTTCAGAGAATAAAACAACTACAGGCACGCCTTGCAAGGCTGCAAAGGCTAAGACGCAGGAAAAGGAAGCCAGCTGCCATGCCAAAAAAATCCAAGTAATGTCAATGAAAGACAAACAAAATATGCCTTTAGAATTATCAACACTTGATTTAAGGGAATGCATATTGCATTTTAACACCACCTTCTTCTTTCGTAGTCCCAATGAAATTATGGAGGAGATGCTCCAGAGGTGTCCTGAGGGCTGCCGGAACTTCATAAGGGCACAACTGTCAGAGGCAGGGAAAAAGGACAGAGGGAGAAGGTTCAACAGACACATGAAGGATCTAGGGCTGCAGCTGTTACACAGCAGCCCAAAGGCCTACCGACAAATTAAGGCCATATTCTCGCTTCCTTCTGGAAGGACACTTCGGCGTTACGTTAGCGCACGTGTGGGATATTTCTCTGTAAATACGAATTTATTAAATAAGACTACTCAACTTCGACCAGTTTCAACAAAATCTGATTATTAAGAACCTATTCTCCTTGATTCGGGGCAAGGAGAACCTATTCTCCTTGATTCGGGGCAAAGTGGGGCACAAATACAATCCCAGTGCGAGGGAATTCACCGCTGCACTCAGGGGTTTGAGTGTAGCCAACATTTTACCGGCTCTTTCTGCATCGACTGCATCAAACTGCGAGCTGGATGACGGGACAACCCTCCTAGCCAGTATGTCAGAGGACGCAATCCCCTCCACCTCAACAGCTCCAATGACCTCAATGGCCCTCCCTACCACCCTGACAACAGAGATTGAGGATGAAGAACCAGTGGTATCGGACATTGTGGAAGATCAGGTCAACTCAACAAGACAAAATACTGCATTGACACACCGCTACAGTCATAAATCACATGGAAGACATTCACATATGATCATGCTCATATTCAATGTAACACTGTATATTCTCTTACTTGTAGACTGTTGGCGATTGCATCCAGGAGGAGGGCCTGTTCTACGTTGCTGGCTGGCTTGTCCGGGTCCTTCAAAAGGAGGAAATTGTTCAGGCCTGTCCACACTGTGAGGTGCTGTTGTTGGGTGCCAGACATCAGGACCACAGCTACGCCACAAGTGAGGACCACCCCTTCCTGGAGGCAAAAAAATACACGGCAACGGCAAACCTAATGAGGCCTGCCATCCAGCTTTTGGAGGGGGAATTTGAACGGAACCCTGCTCAAGAAAAACACACTCAAACTATCTGAACCAAATAATTACAGACCAATTTCACTTCTTCCATTTCTTCCCTAAGTCCTTGAGAGAAGTGTGCAAACCCAACTGAACACCTTCCTAACCAATAACAACCTCCTAGATCCCCTGCAATCCGGTTTCGAACATGGACACTCCACAGAAACTGCAGTCCTATCCGTGTCAGAGTCACTCAAACTAGCCAAAGCATCTGCCCAGTCATCTGTTTTAATTTTCACAAGCTCAACTGGCGTTCCCCAGGTTTCAGTCCTCGGCCCCCTTCTGTTCTCCATCTATACCACCTCACTAGGCAAAATAATTCTCTCCCATGGCTTCTCTTATCACTGCTACGCAGACGACACTCAACTCTATCTGTCCTTTTCCCCAGAAGACCCCTCAATTTCGGCTAGGATCTCTGCTTGCATGTGGGACATCTCTATCTGGATGGAAGATCACCACTTGCAGCTTAACCTAGCAAAAACTGAACTGCTAGTGTTCCCTGCTAAACAGAGCATCTCCCACCATATCAATGTTCAGTTGGATTCACTCTCCCTGTCACCAACCAACACTGCCCGAAACTTGGGCGTAATAATAGACAATGGCCTCAGCCGCCTCACCTTCACTGAACATATTGCTACAGTCACCAAATCCTGCAGATTCACACTATACAACATCAGGAAGATCAGACCCTATCTCTCCCAGTACTCAGCCCAACTTCTCGTTCAGACCATGGTCTTGTTAAAACTCGACTACTGCAACTCCGTACTGACTGGCCTCCCAGCATGTACCATCAAACCACTCCAGATGATACAGAACGCAGCAGCCCGCCACATCTTCTCACAATCAAAGAGGGCACATGTAACACCTCTCCTGGTCTCACTGCACTGGCTCCCCATCGAAGCCAGGATTAAATTCAAATCCTTGACCCTGGCCTACAGTGTTCTCGCAGGGTCCGCGCCATCTTATCTCAATGAGCCAGAATGTGAACAGCCCTACACCCCTGCCAGACCCCTGCGCTCCTCCCAGGAACGTCTCCTACGCCGCGCCAAATCCACCACACAGTCCCAGTCGAGACTGTTTCCTTCCTGTTGCCACAATGGTGGATCGACATCCCGGGCCCCATCCGCTCGGCCCCCAGTCTGGACACTTTTAAAAAACATCTAAAGACTCACCTATTTCAGCTGTTCCACCCTGCCTTAGACGCTTAGGGTCCAGATCACTCAGTCCTTCTAAAAACAAATGTTCACTATGTTGGCACTTACTGTCATGATGTGATGTTTTTTATATGTTGTATGTCGCCTTGAACAAAGGCGTCTGCCAAATGCCGCTAAGTAAGTAAGTAAGTAAGTAAATTAATTTCCATTCTCTTGGGCCTTCGCCGATCGGGGGGCCTATCATGGGCCAGTATTAAGTCTGTATGTCCCCCCGAGATCGTGGACATACGGACTTCAGTGGGGGTTTCATTCCGTCTGTGCATGGCACCTTCTCAACGAGCAGGTGTGCGCCTGCAGCCAGAGGGGGCGCCAAAATACCTCTTCCCCACACAATGTTATGTAGTACTTCCTTGATAACCGCTACGCAGCGCAAATTTTTTTTTACTGCTCATAGCGCCCCCCATGTGACTTGGCGCCCCCCACAAATATGCCGCCCCGGGCGGCTGCCTGGTTCGCCCGTACCTAAAACCGCCACTGAATCAAAGCATCAACGTCAACAAATAGCGGGAGATTAGCATGTTCGCATTTTGATCCTAGTGGAGTGGCTAGCTGGTAGCGCTAAACTTCAGCTCTATTTTGCTGGCCATGTCTTCTTTTTGACAAAGATTCATGCTCCCTGAACAATCCCTGGGTCTTATTGACCTCTTCGCCACCATGAAAGACAGGAGAATAGCCTTCCTCTACAAACAGGGTGAGTAAAATACACACCTCCCGGTGCGGAATTACTGTTCCCTGAGCTGTCCGTTTACTATTTTTTGTGTTATTATATTTCTAATTGTGCCTTGATTGCCTGGCATAAGTTGCATTGCACTACAGCAATCACCACATTTTCAACCCTTTTCTTTGGTGACCCGAACTGTCTTGTGATACTGATATCCCCCCCTCCCCCCTTCCACTGTTTCAACCGCCCCGCCGTCGAGACACTCTCCCAGGTAAGACGGTCGGTGTATTGACTACACTTGTTGTTAAAATGTAATATTACCCTCCTCCTTGAGCCTCCCGAAATGTCTTTACACTTTGTTGCTAAAATATAAGATTACCCTCCGCCTTTTTACATTATAAACCAGGATTTCCACATTATAGCCATGGATTTAATTACTAGAGACACAGAGAGACAGGAATAACTGATGAGAACAAACCCAATACACACACTTGTGGCATTCAAAGTTTCTATGCAGAAATGTTTTGTACTAATTTTTGACAATTCGATTTTATGTCTTAAAGAAAAATATTATAATTATATGGTGTTTTATATTATGCCTTACTTTAGCAATTCTAATGTATGTCTTTCATGTCGATAAAGCCTTCTAACTCTTCAATCTTGAATCGTCAAAAATCGCGAGACATAATTGTTTGTTGACCCACCAGACTTCTTCACCTTGCAGTTATTGGGCTCTCTCTTTCTTTATGAAGCTCAGTGTCACAAATAAGACTTTACATCTTCTAATGAAGGCTACGATTTGTTTGATTGACATCCAATGTCAGAGAAGTCGGGCTGTGCTTTTTTAACACCAGGAAATGCTAGCGAAGGCGGGACTCCAAGAGGTCTTCCACAATTGGTCTCAACTAGAAAAAGGAAGCAGACAGTCTGGAACCAGTGTGCGGTTAGATACAGAGAGAGAGAGAGGGGGAAAGCACAGACAAAGGGGGCGACACACACAGACAGAAAAAGAGTCCTATGAAGAAGGAAGAGACAAGTATTACATTTCCCTTAATTCCTCTTTTCTGTGGATCTCGAGGTAAGGACATTTTTATCGAAGCCTATTTCATTCAAAGAATGTTTCACGTAATGACTCAATGAATGAAACTTAATTAAAGGACTGTTTCATTTATCAACAGTTATAGGGTGACCCGGTCTCCTGCTTTATACAGGATTTTTGATTGGCTCTTGTTTTTTTCTAAAGTCAAACAACTGCAGGACACTTTTCTAAATCCTGAAGAAAGCAGGGAGGGCTGTAATCATTGGGCTGTGTTTGATGGCCATAGAGGTTAACCTGTAGCGTATAGCTGAGTGAAGCCACGTATAGCTAGGTGAAGTGCATATAGCTTGGTGAAGCCACGTTAGGCTGGGTGAATGGACACACCACTGCACTGCACTCACTTTCAAAATTCCAGTCCTTTCAAAATTGTATTTACAGTCATGCTATCACATTTTATTTTCAACTCCAACACAGCACCTCAAAAACACTCATCTCCCTCTTACCAACACATAACATGCCCCAAGTGCGAGTCACTAGATCTGTCTCCATGGCCCTCCACCCAGTGCCTGCTTTCAATAACGGCTATGGACAGAGGTCCTTCATCCATACCGTCACCACAGTCTGGAATGGCATTCCCCATCACATTAGAGTATTACAATCCATCACACAGTTCAAAAAAGCATATAAATTGTTACTCCTCAACACATACACTTATAAGTCAGCAAACACTGACTTATGCGTGCTATGTCCCTGTTAAGTGTTGTATGTAAATGTGACGTGTGATGTGCCTTGTCCCTGTATGTTATATGTGCTGCAGAACAGGAACCTGCTGGAAATCAGTTATTTTACTGAGACAGGCCCGTTTTATATTGTAACTTTGTTACTTCTAATACTTTCCTGTATAATAAAAAAAAAAAAAAAAAAGCCCCGTATGGCTGGGAGAAGCCCCGTATAGCTGGATGAAGCCGGTCCATGGCGATTCTCCCAACTTTTGGGGAATAGAACTACGTGAATGTCAAAAGTTAACAGGACTTTAACTTTTGAAAGTCCTGGTATTGGTAATGAGTCCCACACAAACATAATCTCTGTCTGACATTAGGTTTGTTGGGATCTTGTCACCCTAACTGTTTCATTTGTTAGTCAGGTGTCCAGTCATGAAGGAGCAGAAGTTGAAACAGGAAGTTTGCAGTATCCAACAGGAAGCTCCAAGTGCTCGGCAGGCACTGCTCGATAACTTCACCAACCTACTGAAGGTTGCCGAATACTGCCATACGAACTACCTACAGGTACTCTTACTACTACTAGTAATTAGTAATTATATTTTTACTATTACTACTGCTAGTACTACTTGTACTACTACTACCTCCAATACTAATACTACAATACAAACTACTTAAAGGTAGGGATGTCACGAGAACCGATACTATAACCGATACCCGGGATGTCACGACTACCAAGTCAATGCGTCAATTCTAAAAACATGACGCACTCGGTTTTCTACAGTATCGTAGGCACCGTAAGTACCGGGGATGCAATTCCTCCGGACGTCATGTGGGCAGCTTATACACCTACAAGTGTTGTAGTCTGCCGTTAAATGCCAAAGGAACACGGAAGATGGCAACTGCAGCTGCAGCGGGTGCGCCAGCTCCGCCTCGGCTGGTCGAGAAAAATAATAGCGATAATCGTGCCTGAAAGTACTTTTGCGTTTGAGGCGGATGTTCAGGGATTGATAATAGATTCGCAAAAACCTATATGCAAACGGTGCCGTCAACCTTTTCAAACGAAAGGAGAGAACACTTCCAACTTATCGAAGCACCTCAAAGACAGACGTCCAGATTTATTCAAAGAATTCAAGTTGAGTGAGTTTCAAGTCATGTTAGCGTTACATTAACAACGTATCCAAAGTGTTATCTTTCTTATCCTTATCCTGAAATACACCGTGTAAAGCGACGGTCAAACAGAACTTACCCTGTAGCCCCCTTTACTGTTTGCATACGCACATAGTGCCACACTACAAACAACCACCACACACGTCATTTTAATCCACTTCATCTTCTTCCAACGCAACGCTTACGTTCATTAGTTTATAGTGGTGCGCGGATCACGGAATTACCCGTGAACCGTACGGATCAACCCTCACGGTTCGGGACGCAAGGGATCCGCGGATCGGCTGACGATGCAAAAACCAAAAAGTTGTGCGTTCACGTGATCGGCGCATGTTTAAAGGCCAATTCTGGTATTTAGCACATTGAGCCCCCTTTCTTATTTGTCTAGGATGAAATACAGTGGTTGACACAGAAATGTTGACTATTGGTCCTGTCTTGGATATTTGGCTCATTTCAAATCGCCCCTGCCTCCTTCACAATGGCCGGCTACGGGAATTCACAAACCTGTCCTTAAAACGACCCTAAAGCCCAGTTCAGACCAAAGATTCACCTTGTAACGGCTTGCAACGAGACGGTTTTAGAACGTCGCAGGGGCGGTGTGAACGGGTCGTTGCAAGCCGTTGCAAGGAGTTGCAAGGCGTCGCAAGGCGTTGCAAGGAGTCGCCAGAGATTGAACATGTCAAATCGCAAGGTCCAGTTTTAGAACGCGGCGATTTAACTATTCCTCTTCAGCCAATCACAGCACAGAACAACTTGTACGTCACGGCCTTACTCCGTCCCGGTACCGTACTGTCCACTCCAGCATAAAAAGATCCGAAGATGGCAGACTTCTGGTCCGAGGAGAGGGAGGAGAACTTAATTCGGTTGCTGGAGGATCAACCTGTCCTATACGACGTTGGTCGATATCCCCGACTTCCAGCTCTCTACACAGATTGGCGTAGGCACCCTGTTTCTGCCGCTGAAGTACCCAACTGCGGCTCCATATTCTTGGCTTTATAACTCGCCGTCTTCTCCTTTTCATGATTAAAGCCACAGCAAAAACTGCGACCATTTCACTCTCACTAACATAATTAGGCCTGTTTATAATTAAGCTATCCATCTCCAAGTAGTAGTTGAGCCAATGGTGAACAAAGACAGATCAATCTGAAATTCAACTAACGGAAAATGCAATGTATCCAACAACGGGTAATCTAAACTAACTGTAAGCTCCATCTATTTACTCCAATGCAGATGTAGTGGAGAATGACAAAACATAGTAACTCTAGCCTACTCTCAAGTAAAATAAAAATAAAACTAATTGCAAACCTAACTAATCGCAAACCTAACTAATCTAACCTAACCTACGCAAATGATGATGTTGCGGCTCTCAGCTGTGCCAGAGCGTTCACAGTTGCTATGGAAACCACCTAGCGTCGCAGTCCGTTGCAGCGCGTTGCAGCCAGTGTGAACTGCCCAGTTTTAGAACGTCGCAGCCCGTCTCGTTGCAAGGCGTTGCAAGGCGTTGCAAGGAGTTGCGAGTTGCAAGCCGTTGCAAGGTGAATCTTTGGTCTGAACTGGGCTTTAAGCGTTCGTTTTCAGAAATGTGCAACTCACCGAGTGGTAAGTGGTGTTCGTTGATGTTCCATATCAAGTATCGTAGCGAAATACAGTTTCTGTCGTTTTATTTGGCATTTTGTAAATCACATTGAAACGGAAACCGGACTTGAATCGGAAACGTGCAGGGGGCTGTTTATGTTTTGTTGGAGTCTTTTCGCTCGGTTCTCCGTCTCAATCGTACGGCTAGAACCGAGCGAAAAGACTGCAACCAGCCCCCCTTTCCGTTTCCGGTCATCGAATAATGAGTCCATTGTCCAAGTCTTCTGTGCTTCATTTGAACACAGATTAATAATATTTTTTTTACTATCCACGTTAAAAAGGAGAAGGAATAATGCCTCAGATTGCACTTTATTTACGATTTAATTTATACATTGGATGGACATCTTGAGTTGAGTTTATTTTATGTGGACACAAGCTATTTCTATTTTATTTACTATCCATGTTTAAAAGAAGAAGGAATAATGTCTCAGTTTGCACTTGCATTGTTTGCCACTGTTCTTTTTTGAAATGTTATAGTGGTTTATTCTTATTCATTACTTGAAGGCTACATGCCAATGCCACTATTTTTTGCATTGTTTTTAATAAATGAGTGTATGTTGAAGTACATGGGATTGCTTTGTTTTAGTTTTTTACCGTGGCATCGAATTTGGTATTGAGAATTGTGGAATTTCACTGTTATTGGTATTGACAACTAAATGTCTGGTATCTTGACATCCCTACTTACAGGTACTACTACTACCTCCAATACTGCTAATATTGTCATACCACCTAATTAGTTAGTAGTACTACTTTCAATACTGCTTTTACTGCAATACCAACTACTTACAGGTACTACTCACATACTTATACATAATAACAATGACATACAATTCAGTGTGTTTCTCTCTCTTCCCCCGACCCCACAGTCGGGAGTGAGCAGCAAAAAGGCATTGGAGGAAACCAAGAGCTTCGCCAGCCAATCGCTGGCCAGTGTTGTTTATCAAATCAGCACATTGGCCAATAGCCTGCTTGCTTTGCTTGATGCTCAGACAAATCTGATTGGTCACATGGAGTCTTCCATCAACCTAATTGGTCAGGTAAACTGTTAGCACCCACAACAACTTTCTCATAGAGTAGTTTAAAATGATTTAAATTAGTAAACAAAAACAAATAAACGCAAACAAATTAACACATCTACAAATAAACATGTCAGTGTAGCTTTGTCCCCTACTACATACCAGCTAGCTGGCTTTAACATGTTAAATTAACGTCTCTACAAATGGACATATATGTACAGATAGACACTGAAAGATGTTTGGAAGACTGATAATGATGATGTTTGGATGAATGGACGGACGGTCAGACTGTGGAGATGCACAGGGAGAAAGTCGCCCGGAGAGAGATTGGCATTTCCACGGTTATGAAGCGAGTTCCCCGTGGAGCAGAGATGACCCCGGCTGACCCCGCGGTACACCGTCCCACCGAGTACCACCGCCGACCCATCGACTACTCAGTACTGGACTCTGTTGGCCACCAATACACAGTAATGCACAGTAATACACAGTTATTCCCAGTTAAACACCGTTATACGCTGTTATACACAGCTATACACAGTTATACACAGTAAAAGACAGTAATACACAGTTATACACTTTAATACACAGGGCCGCAGTAGCTCAGGAGGTAGACCGGGTTGGCTGGTAACCGCAAGGTTGCTAGTTCGATCCCTGTGTTGAGGTGTCCCTAAGCAAGGCACCTAACCCTAACTTCTCCCAACGAGCTGGCTGTCTACTTGCATGGCTGACACCGCTGTCGATGTTCTCATGAATGGGTGTATATTAGGGCTTTGGATAAAAGCGCTACATAAAATGTAGTCCATTTACCATTTAATACAGTTGTATACACCTTGATACACATAATGCTCAGTAATACACAGAAATACACCAGTTATACTCAGTAATAGACAGCTATACACAGTTGTACTCAGTAATTCAGTTATGATCAAAATAATAAAAATAAAAAGTCATCCACAACAATACTTACTGGACTGGACTCTCTGTGACACGAATACACAGTAATACTCGTTAGCAGAACCACACATTCACACAAACACAAACACAAAGAAGGGGTGCTTTGTGAGCGTGGGAAAATGCCTCAATTAATTTATTTCCTCTCTCTCTCTCTCTCTCTCTCTCTCTCTCTCTCTCTCTCTCTCTCTCTCTCTCTCTCTCTCTCTCTCAGATACCAGGGAAGCAGCATTCCGGAATGATCCGTAAAGCTGGCAGCTCAATCAGGTCAAACAGTCTCTTCATTCTCTCATCCAATTGGTCTAAGCACTGGATGGATCCGGATTTCATGTGTGTATGTGTTTGGTGCAGGTCCTTCAAAGCTCCTGGACAAGTGATATGTCCACTCCCTCCGTCTCTTGGGTCAGTGTGTGTGTGTCTGTGTGTGTGTATTTAATAGCAATAATTAGGGGTCCTACAAAAGAAAGTAGGAACCCAATCTTATTTGTTATTATTATTATTATTGGATGGGTGGCGCTATAATAAGCTTTAGAAGTGCAACATACTCAACAGGCTGCCATTTCCACTAGGAAAGTGCAATATGCATGAAACTTGTTATTCATGCAACATTCGTAATCATAAACAACTTTCAAGGTCCAACCCATATGGTAAGACCATTTGGATACACTGCAACGCACTTGACCAAAGGCCAACATTACAACAGATTTGGTGCCGGAAATGGTAAAAGCTGCAAACTCGGCAGATATGCAACAGGTGACTGTGGGACTGTATGATGATCAATTCATAGCAATAAGGCGAAAGACGGCAGAGATATACATTTTATAGTGAAATATAAGAATATATCTGATGTTTAAACAGCTCCAACAATGTGTCAAAACACGTAGGCTTGGCTTTCAAATATTGCTACTAAGAGGAGATTCCATTGTATACCAATGCCAAATTTGAAGTCTATATTTGAAAAAAAAGAAGGATATATTTGTTCGTAGTTGCCTTTCTCTCTTCAACACAGGTTGAGCCTTAAAGCGGTACACACGTCATTTCGCAAACGTCAGTTTTGATGATGGGTTTTGAAAAAGTATGCTTTAGAACCATGGTTGGTGATGGTTTTGTTATGTTAACTACCGGTAAACCATTTTTTAAGGCATACCAATGCCATATTACCATACAAACCAAGCTCACCATAAATCCATGTACGATAGACTTTATTTCTCAAAATATACTCAAATCTGCTTTAAACAGTCTATGTGCATGTAGTGTAGTGGTACTGCATCGGATTCATGACCATCGCTGGTTCAAGTCCAACATCAACAAACAACTCTGTGAGACATGACATCAAATCAAATAATGTTTACCTTCATGTCATTAGGCCACCAGCATACTCTTCATACAATAGGGCCCTGTCCTGGTTGCTTTAAACTATATTTATTATTATCTTGTAATTTAATTGCACAATTTTCTCCAGCTTTGGCAAGCCTGAGGAACCACCCACTGAGAGTGACATCATGATGAGCAAAGCCCCGCCCACAAACAATAATGTCACAGGGATACCCGTCTCTTTGAGAACTCCCTGGTCAAATTATCCAGTGGAGCTGGTGGCCCAGCCCACTTCAAAGGAGTTTCTGTCCAATCACAGCCTTCGTCCCCCCTCCACGCCCCCCAGCCTGGAGCCTGGTAGGAAATAACAAAGATACTGCAGTAGTCCTACACGTAGTCCTTCCCATAGTCTCACACATTGTACTACTCACAGTACTACACACAGTACTAAGCACATTACTACACAATCACATAGTCATACGTGTACTACTGTGTAGGACTATGTGTACATTTTGTGGTGCATAATGGGCAACGGTGTTTATTACTCCCTCAGTGGAAGAGGTGACCGTGTTACTGCCCACTCCGGCTACGCCTAAGCTTGATGTCATCTCTAATTCCGCCATCGAGGAACCCAGTCCACCATTTCTGCCACATCCCGACCTTATTCAGGATGGAGAAGGTACATACCTGTCTGTCTGACTGTCTGTCTCCCTTGCTGTCTGTCTATTTGTCCATCTCTTTACCTGTCGGACTATCTTTCTGTCTTTTACTGAATTTTTTAAACGGTTCCAGTAATCATTCTCTGCCGTATCAATACACAAACACCAGCTTTGCTTTCTGGCTCTCTTCTCTTGAACAGTGATACAGCGCTGACATAGAATAGAATATCTTTATTGTCATTGTAACAAGTACAACGAAATTAAGTGCAGTCCTTGTTCAGTGCAAAAACATCACATTGAGCTAGTACGTACACATGCATAATTAATTAAATTAAAACCATAAAAATAGTCAACTCATAAGACAAACCCACACAAACATTCACATTCATAAATGTGCTTACACAAATGTGATACACAACTATGCTTTGGTAACAACATTTAGTGAGGTTATGGCTGTTGGGTAAAACTAGGGGTGTAACGGTACACAAAAGTCACGGTTCGGTACGTACCTCGGTTATTAAGTCACGGTACGGTAAGGTACGGTTCATAGTTCATGCAATTGCTACTATTATTTCAACTTGACATCTTTCTGATATTCGCTGGAAGGTGCCTTTAATCTTTTAAACACATTTGATCATTAGTTTAAGTTAGTGTTAGTGTAGTTTTTAGTGTAATTTGTGATACTCGTGGACCAAACAATGATTACCCATACGAGGGAAGGGCTGCTGATGTACCGGCCGGGACCAACGGCCGGGGCCGTTGGAGCCCCACCCGCGGGCATACCTGCGGAGCTTAGGAGACACCGGAGGGGAACGAGAGCCGGAACGAAGGCAAGGTTGAGACGGGAGACGCACAGGAGATTTAAACCTTGCCTTCCATCTATCGTGATGGGGAACGTGAGATCGTTGGCCAACAAAACGGACGAACTAACAGCCTTGGCGAGCGGTCAGTGTGTGTACCGGGAGTGTAGTTTGTTGTGCTTCACGGAGACATGGCTACATAGGAATATACCGGACTGTGCTATCGAGTTGGCTGGCTTCACGCTAGCGAGAGCGGACAGGGGACGACTGAGCGGAAAGAAGAAAGGAGGGGGTCTAGCCGTCTTTGTGAACACAAAATGGTGTAACCCCGGACATGTTACCGTGAAGGAGAGCATCTGTACTCCAGATATCGAACTGTTAGCTGTGGGATTGAGGCCATACTATCTGCCTCGGGAGTTTTCTCACGTCATCGTTGTTGTTGTGTATGTACCACCGTCCGCAGTGGCAGCGCGCGCCTGTGACGTCATCCACTCTACCGTCGCGAGATTACAGACTCGGCACCCCACAGCGCTCATGATAATCAACGGAGACTTCAATCATGTCTCTCTCTCCAAAACTCTGACCAGCTTCACACAGTATGTGAAATGTAAAACCAGAGGAAATAAAATTCTGGACTGTCTTTATGCCAATGTGAGGGAGGCATACAGCTCCTCTCCCCTCCCACCCCTCGGCCAGTCTGACCACAACTTGATACACCTTACACCTGTGTACAAGCCTGTTATAAACAAGCAGCCGGCTACCACCAGGACTGTGAAGGTGTGGTCTAGAGAGGCTGAGGAGGCCCTGCAGGACTGCTTCCAGAGAACAGACTGGGATCTGTTCCAGGAAGACCACGCAGAGGACATTGAGGGACTCTCCCATTGCATTACGGATTACATCAGGTTCTGTGAGGACAGCGTTGTACCCATCAAGAAGGTCCGCTGTTTTCCTAACAACAAACCCTGGATTAATAAGAACATTAAAATCCTACTTAACAGGAAGAAGAGGGCTTTCATGGCAGGAGACAGAGAGGGGGTAAAATCAGTTCAGAAGGAGCTGAGAAGGGAACTAAGGGCGGCCAAAAACCGCTATAAGGAGAGGCTGGAGGGCAAGCTGGAAATGAACAGTGCCAAGGAGGTGTGGGATGGGATGAAGCAGATTACGGGACACAGACTGCCAGGTCCAGCTGTGGGGGGCGGGCACGAACGTGCTAATGAGCTGAACCTATTCTTCAATAGGTTCGACTCAACCCCTGCCCCAGTGAGCTCAGCGAGTCAGTCTGTGCCCCCCTCCTTCACCTCCCCTACCCCCAACCCAGTCACCTCCCCTCCCTTTCCCCCTCCACTCCCCCTTGCTACCAGTCTTGTCATTACATCAGGCCAGGTGAGGCAGGAGCTATCTAAGCTCCAGAGGTATAAGGCAATGGGTCCGGACAACATCAATCCCAAGGTGCTTAAAGCGTGTGCCGGACAGCTTGCTGGAGTGTTCCAACACCTCTTCAACCTCTCCCTGAGGCTAAAGAAGGTGCCCCAGTTGTGGAAGACCTCCTGCATTGTTCCGGTGCCTAAGATAGCTCGTCCTAGCTCTCCCAATGACTACAGGCCAGTGGTGCTGATCTCACACATCATGAAGACCTTCGAAAGACTGGTTCTACAGCACCTCAGGCCCCAGGTGTGTGACTCCATGGACCCACTGCAGTTCGCGTACCAGGCCCAACTCAGCGTGGACGACGCCATCATTTACCTGCTGCACAGGGCTTACTCACACCTGGAGAAGCCGGGGAGCTCAGTGAGAGTCATGTTCTTCGACTTCTCCAGTGCGTTTAATACCATCCAGCCTCCCCTGCTTGAGAAGAAGCTCTCAGCAATGCAGGTACACCCTGACATGGTGGCCTGGATTGGTGACTACCTTTCCAGCAGGCCACAGTACGTGCGGCTGCAGAGCAGCCTGTCAGATGTGTTGATGAGCAACACTGGCGCACCCCAAGGAACAGTACTTTCACCCTTCCTCTTTACCATCTACACCTCTGACTTCAGCTTCAACTCTGGAACCTGCCATCTCCAGAAATTCTCAGATGACTCCTCCATCGTGGGCTGCATCAGTGAGGACAGGGAGGACGAGTACAGAGGTGTGGTGGAGGACTTCGTCAGATGGTCTGAGGAGAACCACCTCCAACTCAACATCGGCAAGACCAAGGAGCTGGTGGTGGACTTCCGCCGGAAGAGGAAGCCCCCAACCCCTATTACCATCCAGGGGGTTGAAATTGAGACGGTGGATTCGTATAAGTTCCTGGGAGTACACATCAACAATAAACTGGACTGGTCTGACAACACAGAGGCCCTCTACCGGAAGAGTCAGAGCAGACTCTTCTTCCTCAGGAGGCTCAGGTCGTTTGACGTGTGTGGCAGGCTGCTAAGGACATTTTATCTGTCTGTGGTAGCCAGCACGCTGTTCTTTGCTGGGGCGTGCTGGGGAGGAGGCATCAAGGCTGGGGAGTCAAACAGACTCAACAAGCTGGTTAGGAAAGCCAGCTCTGTTGTGGGACTTGAGCTGGACAGTCTGGAGGTGGTGGTGGAGAGGAGGATGAGGGACAAATTCAAGTCCATCATGGGCAACCCCTCCCATCCCCTCCATGCTGAGCTGTGGCAGATGGGGAGCACCTTCAGCCACAGGTTCATGTTCCCCAGGTGCAAGACGGAGCGCTTCAGGTGCTCCTTTGTGCCGGTAGCCATTAGGCTGTTCAACAGTGCCCGATGATGATTGTGTTTGTGTATGTCTATGTGTTTGCATATGCATGTGTGTGTGTGTTTAGGTATGCGTATATATGTTTATATGCATCACCCATCTTGATGTTGTTTCTATTTGTCTTGTTTTTGTCCCTATTAACTATAAGCGTCTCCTTATGCATTAGCACTTTGTATTTATTTATTGTATTTATTACATTGTTATTTTGTCCTGTGTCCTTCTACTGCTGCTGCAACAAACAAATTTCTCCTACGGGGGATTAATAAAGTTATATCGTATCGTATCGTATCGTATCGTAGTTAAGGGGAAAATGAAAAAAAACTGCTTGTTTGTCAACAACGGAGAATGGCCGTCGATCAGCAGCAATGAAAACACCAATAAACTTGGTTATGGCATTTGCATTTCTGAATTCCCAGACAGGGAATTCAGAAATGCTGTTTTTTTTTTCACACAGCAACAATCATAGTAACACCTGGATGGTGCCTTTTCAAATGTGTGTGCTAGGGATGTGCATTTCTGGCAAAAATACTATTCGATATTCGCTGAGAAGTATTCGAATGATATTCGAAAATCGCTCAATCAAGAACCCCCCACGCACGCACGCACACACCTCGGATACCCGCACACACAATGACACAGGGAGAGGCTTTTATGATTTGTATGAAATCAATCTGTTTATTTCAACAACTGCGTCATCAACATTCAACATCAAAGTTATTTCAACGTGGGCTTAGGCAGATAGACCTACATGCGCAGAAAACGGATCGCTATTTATTTAGTTTACTGAACACAGCCTGCATGGCGGTGAACTAGACACGTCAAAAATATTACTTCACACGGTGTCTTTTTAGAATTGATTACCAGCATTCGTAGTGTTGATCAGCAGAGAAATAGTCTGCCAAAGACGTTGACGTCGCTTAGCAACCGAGGACGCTATTCACCACCGGAAGTTGTGAAGGCCCATGCAAGTCAACGGAGCGTTCAAAAGCTTTGAGAAGAGCCCTGTAATAAATAACGATAGTCACATTCATTATTCGATATTCTACGTGACTCAGACTATTCGACGATCGTTGCCCGCTATGTACGCCACATTTACGTACTGTGGTACACCTCTGTAACCGCTCCGAAGTGCCTGTACCGTGACGGTTCGGTACAAATACGTTTACTAGGGGTGTACCGTTAAACCCCTAGTAAAAACGGTTTTGTAGTCTGTTTGTTCTTGTTTTCATGGACCTGTATCTCCTGCCTGATGGCAGTAGTTCAAACAGTTTGCGACCGGGGTGTGATGAGTCCTGCAGAATGGATTTGGCCTTTTTAAGGCAGCTCGTTGTGGATTATAGGAGGAAGAGCCGCTGCTGATAGGCGGGTTCTGTGTGAAGAGGGTCTCTGACTTCCGCTTCTTGGGAGTTAACATCATGGAGGACCTGACCTGGGGCGTCAACACCACTGGGCTAGTGAAGAAGGCCCAGCAGAGACTATACTTCCTGAGAGTTCTCAGGAGGATCAACATCCCCCAAAAACTGCTGGTGTTCTTCTACCGCTGCTCAATAGAGAGCATAATGACCTACTGTCTGTGTGTCTGGTTCTCAAGCTGCACTGTGGCACAGAGGAAAAGGCTCCAGGGGGTCATAAAGGCAGCGCAGAAAATCACCGGCTGCCCTCTTCCATCTCTGGACGAACTGCACTGCCACGCTTCCCTGCCAAGAACCTCACCTGAATGGAATTTCCCATGCAGCAGTGTCTTCATTTCACTTTCAGTAACATTAATATTAACATTAACTTTACCATTGGTTTTTGCAAGTTATATTTTGGTTCTGGGGATATTGTAAGACATATATATTACATGAAAAGTCAATTATTAGGCCTAATTTCTCTGATATAAAGGAAATTACAAAAATGAGCCAACGCCAAAAAGGCTTATTTCCGACAGATGGACTTATCTGAAACGCCGCTCAAGTAAGCCTGACAGTTAGCCTGGTACCGACCAGGTTAGTTTGCTCGTATAAATTGCCATGGTTACTTAGCGGAGATTCCCTTAAGCCACGTTAATGGAACGCAACTCTAGCTGAAAGTAGCGAGGCTTGGCGAAATAGTAGGGCTAATAGATCTACTGAGGACACTGAGGCCAAAGCCTTCCACGCTGCATTGTCCCACCTGGAGCAGCAGGGAAGTTATGCTCGGCTGCTCTTCATGGACTTTAGCTCTGCTTTTAATACCATCCTCCTCCACAGACAGGTGGTCAAACTGACATTGGAATACCACACTCCACCTGCCTTTGCTTTGAAGACTTTTTATCAGACCGCACAGGGAAACAGTGGGCCCCCACACCTCCACCACCCTCAGCCTCGGCTCCCCACAGGGCTGTGTGCCGAGTCCCCTGCTCTATACCCTCTACACCAGGGGTGTCAAACGTACGGATCAGGCCCGCAAACGGGTTTAATCCGGCCCGCGAGATGATTTTGTGAAGTACAGTATTGAAAAAAAAAAATATATATAAAAATCCTTCCTAGCATTACATGGATTGCATTGACTGGCACTGATTAATTTGTTGTACATTGAACTACTGGACAATTGTGTGTAACTGGAAGTCGCTTTGGAATGTATCATAAAATGATCTGCTATTTTTCAATGAAAGAAACTGCTGTTCTTAATGTGTCCACTAGAAGTCGCAATAGCAATTATGTTAAGCAAGCAAACTTTATACCGGGGCTGAGCAGGGAGCAAGTATAAACAGGTAGTGCAGCTAGCCCGGAGCTACCTTGTCGTTCTGCCTTATACTTCCAACATTATGCGCTTTGGCACTCTCATTGCCCCAAAATGTCTCTGTCAAAAAGACGAAAAGTGGACACAGAGTGCAGAGTTTTCCAAGAAAAATGGTCATCGTCCTTTTTATTCACGGAAGTAAATGGGAAACCTGTGTTTGGTGTGCTCACAGCATGTTTAATTTTACATAATTATGCCATATTTTTACAGGTCCGGCCCACTTCGGAATAGATTATCCTCCATGTGGCCCCTGAGCTAAAATTAGTTTGACACCCCTGCTCTACACCCACGACTGCACTCCCGCCCACCACAGCAACACCTTCGTCAAATCTGCAGATGACACCACAGTAGCAAGTTGTTAGCGCTGCACCACCCCACCAAACGCTCCACCTCGTCTCTGTAGGCGGTCTCATCCCCCCTTGAGATGAGCCCCACTACTGTGGTGTCATCTGCGATTTTATTACCAGGCGGCCGGTTACGGTGTTCCCTTTTTGAGTTATTATATGCTTGTACTCCTCATAGACCTCCACAAGCAGCTTCTAATCTCCTCTGGAAAAGATCCCGCTCTGTCCTTTTCGGACATTTGATCCATGATTTGACATTCACGGTTCTGGGCTGGTTACATATCTCGTGAGCGATTGTAATCCACGATGACGTAAGCCTGAGCAAAGCGCGGCTGAACTACATTGATGGAATGGCTTTAGCCTGAAGTGGAAGTTGGCGTTGGTTCTAACCGGGCTTAATCAACTAAGCGCCGCTTTTGTTAGCGACTTTGATGGAATACCCCTCAGCTCGCCCCTCCCTTCTGTGTTTTGTGCATCCAGAAAGAACTATCATAAACGCAGCGCAAACCCCCACAACACCCACCCCTTGCCGGCGATTGGTTGGAATACTATTTATTTTGGTTTTGAGTGGTTGGTTGTACCATTTGTTTTCGTGTCCAATCTCGAAGCATCTGCCTACTTAGACATTAGGGGTGTCAACAATAATCGATTCGGCGATGCATCGCAATGTGGGGCATTCACGTTTCAGCATCGATGCGGCAACATGCCATAATCGATTATGTCGCTGTTTATTTTCGGGCCTCGAGTGGACAATAGAGTTGTGAAGTACATGCTAAGCGGCGGCGCTAGCTAGCAACAACACTAGCCTGATTTCCATCGGGGACGTAAGCGCCGCGGAACGGCTGCGCCGCGGTCACCGCTGCTGATCGCTGCCACTCTAATCAATGAAACCATTTCCACCGGCTCAGCAGCGTACCAGAAGCGGCGCACCGCGCCGCAGCGCTACCATTCCGTAGCACGGTTCAGCCGTTGCTGAACCGCGTCAATTTCAACAGAGCAGATCGATCCGGGCAGGAAGTGGCAAAGTAAAAGCCATAGAGCATCCGGTCAATTTTCAAAATAAAACACAATACGCAGCTCATGTAGCCTATCACAACTTCACATCAACATTACGTCATGTCCGGTGGCATCAGGTCAGCAGTTAGTCAATCAAAGGGTCTCAGAGGGTCGTAACATGGTCGACGAGAGACTGATTGTCGAAGTGGAGCAACATAAAATAATTTATGAAATATATCATCCTGTCAGAAAGATGCCATGTCAGAAAGGACAAAGCCTGGCATTTAATTGAAGTAGGTTTGAAAAAATTTGCCTCGTTGTGTGCAGTAGAATTTTGATGCATCGCAATGCATCCTAGAATTGAATTGAATCGAACCGTTACCTGGTGAATCGTAATCGAATCGAATCGTGAGGGCAGTGCCAATGCACACCCATATTAGACATGTTGTTTTTTTACAGCCAGCGGATTGTCAGGAAAGATCAGATGAATGTGAACATTTATGTTTCGGCCTATCATCACTGATACAACCTTTTAAAGGGAAATTATGGCAAACTTGATATCGATTTATCTCTCAAATCCAGATATCACATCGTTAGGGGCTAGCTCGTCTAGCTAGACCTCAGAAGGGGTTAGCTCGTCTAGATGGACCTCAGAAGGGGCTAGAATTAGCTGGAAATCCTGGCATAGCTCTCCAAGCTAGCTGCAGTCTTTGTTGTTCTGTATTCAAAAGCAGTATTGGGCAGCATTTTATATTATATATATATATATCCAAGCTGTGTAGTAATTCTCCCGTCAGAGAGTCTGAGGACAGTTTCTGCTTAAGGAATGAATAAAAAAACTAGCATCCATCTCTGACCCTCTTCTAACTCATGGATGTTGAACTTTTCCCCCAACCTCAGGTTGGTAAGTTGACCTCCCGGCGATGGCATTTTCCAGTTTTTGATTTTTGGATATTGCTGAGAAGTCTAGGCTTCAGGAGATCAGGGATCTGCAAAATGTTTAAAGCATTAATTAATTAATTAATTAATTGATTAAAAAGTACTTACCCAATTACTGTGGTAACTTACCTTAAGAATATAAAGTGCAGTATAAATAAAATTTATTATTATTATTATTATTAAGAAGAGAAATACTGTACCAGACAAAGGCTAACAAACACTTCTGCGGCCCATAAAAATGAACATTATAGAGTAGTGTAGTATTGGATCTTAATTTTACAATGCAATAACATAACATAAATACATCTTATGCATAAACCAAAGCAATGATATGTACATTTGAAAACCTTTTATACATGTGACACAGCTTGTTGCTGATGGATCGAGATATTAGACCTATGCCTTTCTACCTGCCTGCGTGTCTGTCTGACTGCCTGCCTGCCTGTCTATATACCTGTCTTTTCTTTCTCAGTTTCTTCCACAACTCGGAGGAATCGCATGCGTCGACTGCCCCCCATCTCCCGCTCTCTCTCTCTGAGGGGGAGGGCTCGCCCCCACGACACACACTTACTACCTTCCGTCCAATCATGTAAGATCCTGCTTTGCCCAAAGACAACTGTTACTGAGCATGCAAGCATTTGATTGACATAAGGGTATATATTCATTATTTTAATATATATTATATATATACATGCTTTCCCTGTTGTGTCAGTTGTTTAATCTCCTATCTCGCCCTCCTCTCTTCCTCTAGTGATGATCCCGCCCCCTCCTCCTTATGCTCCTCCTCCTGCTCCTCTTCCTCTCTCCTCTGCTCCTCTTCCTATCTCCTCTGCTCTTCTTCCTCTATCTGCTCGTCTCCGCTTAAATGCCCGCCTACAACACCTGGGTGAGACTTACGCATGCATACACAGACACCGACCTGGGTACATGGATACATTTTGATCAAATTTTAATTCCCCTCAAATCTCTTCAGACCTGGAGCTTCCAGTCCCGCCCCCTCCTCCCCTGTTGGACGACAGCTCGCAGTTAA
Source organism: Gadus macrocephalus (assembly GCF_031168955.1). Taxonomy (NCBI): domain Eukaryota; kingdom Metazoa; phylum Chordata; class Actinopteri; order Gadiformes; family Gadidae; genus Gadus; species Gadus macrocephalus. The sequence continues at coordinate 5,888,812 of NC_082382.1, read as the reverse complement.
AGTGATATCCCTCTTGCCACTGACATCAATACTCCTACAGGATTATGGTTGTTTATTTAGAATAATATAAATATGTGTGAGTTTATATATATATATATATTTTGTGTATGTATGTAGGTTTTTATTTGTCACATACTCATACAGGATGTGCAGTGAAAGGTTAGTATACTCTATGTTCTGTGCTTAAAAAAATAAATAAAATAGAGTAAAATACAATATAAGAAATGAAATGTATACACAATTAAAACTGCATAAACAGGGAGATGTACAAATTGTATTGTGCAATATGGCCATTGTTAAAGTGGGGATGAGGGGATTGTCCAGTGGTTCAGTATCATTTATTGACTGTGTTCAGATATAAAAACACACACACACACACACACACACACAAACATACACACACATACACACAGACGTATATATGTGAATAAAATATATGCTGTTGAGTAGATTTGGCGGTAACTCAACACGAGTTTCGTTGTGTCTGTATTTAATACCAACTTCGGTTGCTGAAGACTGGACTGAACAACAACAAATGCAGACTGTAAAAAGTCAGAGGCCTGTACAACAGACGACGAGCAACAATAAACAATAGTATTGCAGCATAAGAATTATATTACAGATTAAACAAGAACATATTAAAGGGGACAAATTATGAAAACAACACTTTTCCTGGGATTTGGGTTGTTGTTTTGGGTCTCTGGTGCTCTTACACGCATACAATCTTTGAAAAAGTCTACATTTTTTGAGTGAAATATGCATTTCTGAAAGTACCCCGCCTACAGTTACCAAACGAGCGAGTCGGTTTCGGCGCCCCCTCCTAAGTAGGAAGGGGGCACAGTTGAATATTACCTCCCAATTACCCAATCCCCTCCAATCAGAGCATAGATACGATTTTGTGGACCAGCGGATGTGCAGCTCCGGCAGGGGGAACTCGGCGGCAGCTCAGCTCCGGGAGTACAATCCCTTTTCCTCCCTGCTCCGGACTGCCGCCGAAGAGTCCGGAGGAGGAGACATGGACAAGAAAGGGTTTGTACTCGTGGAGCTGAGCCGCCGGACTGCCGCCGAGCTATCCCCGCCAGACTTTTCAGCTCCCGGAGGACTCTTCAGCTCCCGGAGCTGCCGGCCTACCGGCTGGACGGCTTCAACGGCGGCTGGACTGCTACAAAGCTTCGGCAGCAGTCTGGCAGCTCCGGTGTGGGGAGCTCGGCGGCAGTACAGCATCTCAGCTCCCGGAGTCTTTACTTGTTGCAAAAGTGCCAGAGACGTCAGACGCAGTCTTTGTAATTCATAATATCATCCGATGCGCACATAGCTTTTGGCCGTGATATTAGATATAATATGTATATATAATATTATTATTATATTATATTATATAGATATAGAGTTCCAGGAGTCCGCAAATGGCAACAATCCCTTCACCATGCTGTGGTTCAGTCTGACAGCTCATTGGTCAATGGGCAGCAGCTCATTTGCATTAAAGCTACAGACACCAGAAACAGCGCATTCTGAAGGGACTGAAACAGGGGAATAGCGGTAGGCAAGATTTTTTTTCCTAAAAGTTATTTCCAGCAAACAGCTTCAAAAACATGTTTTCTGGAACTCAAATACTATGTTTACTTGTTGTGAAAACCCCATAATATGGCTCCTTTAAACAAAACTATCAAACAATACATAGGAAAACAGAAATACACTGCTCCAGCTCATAACGATTCAATATTTTGAATCGAGGAGTTTTTGTTAGTTTTAATATTGTGGTCATTTTTTTCCGCTCATCATCGCAGTTGTTCCACAGCCTAACTAAGTTAACAATAGAAAAGCTAAAAATAGTCCCAGTGATTAGGCCACCGATCTGATGTCAGACCTTTATTTTGACGGACGTACGTGGAACACCTACAGTAGGATAGCCATTGCCATGGTAACTGGATGGCTGTCTGGGCAGTAGCTAAATATTGCGAAGCACAAATATGACCCAGAGTATGTCAAGTATGTCATATGGATTTATGTACATTGAGGAAAAAAAGGTGCCAAACCCCAAGTGTGTGGCATGTAGTGAAGTGCTGGCACAAGAGAGCATGAAACCATCAAAATGAAACGTCATTTGGAAACAAAAGATCCAATGTGCAAAGACAAACTGGTCGAGTACTTTCGAAGACGACTCCATGAGCTGAGGGCATCACAGATGTGCCTAACATCATCATGTTCCAAACAAGAACCGGCACTCTGCGCATCTTACCACGTAGCTCATCATATTGCAGAGGCCAAGAAACACCACACAATAAGCGGAAGAGCTTCTCTTATCTGCAGCAATGGACATGGTCAGACAGGTTATCGAACCCTCCGCGGCAGATAAGCTGAAGACCATACCACTGTCAAATGATATTTGGTATTTCTGCCACAGGATTCCATTGACCACACAGTCTCTTACTGACACATCTAAGTAAAAGGCTTCCGTGAAGTCTGGGGCGGCCAGGGACGCGGCACTATACATGCTTTGTTTTAGTCTGGTGAATGCCTCTTCCGCCTCAGGGGTCCATTCCAAGATGGCTTTTCGGTGTCCTGCTTTGGTGATAAACTGTCGCAGAATAGGTAGGCGCATTGAAAAAAGTCTGGTGACATAAATTTCCTTGGTTTGAATAAAAATGGGTTGCGACATAATGACATGGTAAATGTGGGTCCCAAGGCCAGACCTGTTGAGAACCACTGGTATAAACAATATTTAAAGTGTAAATTGTTAATTATAAAGTGGCTAAGTACCAGAAATGTAATGTAAACAAAGGGAAAGTGTCCCAGTGATCAAATATATATATTTGTATATATAACTTTATTTATCTAGCACTTTTCATACACAAGGCAGACTCAACGTGCTTCACATATAAACATTGTCATACAATAAAATAAAATAATAGATAAGTAAAAGAAAACATATGCAAAGAAATAAGTAAGATAGAAAGTTAAAAAGGGCATTTTAGTATTAAAATAGAAAATAAAGGCAAAGTTAGAAAAGCTTTCTAGAAAGTGCAATGTTTTTAAGATTTAGCAGAAAGCTAAAGCAAACATAAAAGTCTTCAGTCTTGTTTTAAAGGTGCTCAGAGTTGGGGCAAGTCTTAAATCCTCAGGGAGTTTATTCCAGCTATTTGTTGCATAGTAACTAAATGATTTCCTGCTTTCCCATGTTTCGTGTTTACTCTGGGGATAATTAACAGATTGGTCTCAGAGGATCTTAGTGGTCTAGAAGGCTTATGTAGTGGAAGCATATCAGTTAAATATTTTGGGCCTAAACCATGTAGGGATTTATAGTTTATTATATAGGTTATTATATATAGTTATATCAATAGTAAAGATGACAGCGCCTTCTCCATTTATGCAGACTGTCTATGATTGTTGACACTGTCACGAAAATAAGCATGTAAGCTGTATATCCGCACATTGCCACAAGGGAGTAGGACCAAATATATAAGCTGTAATAACTGCTCATGGCCACAAGATGGCAGCATATTCACACATATGAGGAAGCCGGAGGCGGCTCTCAGATCATAGCCACCAGAGCATATACTACATAACTACGTCATATAGGCCACGCCTACTCTGTATAGGAGCAGGTGCGCCCCAGGGAAGACAGAAACACACGGTACACTGCAAAAAAGGCCCTTCTAGAAATAAGCCTAATATTCCTAAATCTAGCCACATGATCTTGTATTGAGCGAAAAAATCTGCCAATGTGGTAAGCAAAATGTACTAGGTTAGAATTCTTAAAACTAGCAAAAAAGTCTAGCCACTGGAAAATCATAATGTGCCATAAAACTAGACAAATAGGCTAGAATTTGAGAAAACTGAGCTTACTACAAGCAATACAATCATATTTATTTAAGACAGAGTAACTTAAAATTAGTAATTTAGTCTTTTAATTAGCTGACTATTAGACTTTATGTCTTGAAATAAGATTATTATTCTAATAATTGAGCTGACTTTAAGAATTAATACCTTGAAATGGTTTTAATAATTAGCCAAAAAGGTTTAAAACAAGACACAATATCTTAAAACAGCACAATAAAAATAAGTTCATTCGTCTCAAATTAAGGCACAGAAGCATCTTGTTTTTAGCATTTTGTTTATTAAGAGATTTGAGAAAATATGCAGCTATTCAAACAAAGTAAAAACTAAAATAATAAAAACAAAACAAAACACTTCCAGCTGCTGTTTTGAATATTTGACAGAAACAAACATGTCAAACAGTAACATATTCAATGAAGGACCTCAGCAAACACGTGGCTAACATGGGCCTGACTCTCAAACTGAGCTGTTTTTTTAGTTAGAGATATCAATAGTCAATCACTCAATGAAGGACCTCCACTCGGCAATGGCTTTTTTGTAGGAAGCAGTTAAATCTCGGTCATGGAGGGAGTCCTGGAGAACCTCAGTTTGCAATACTGAGAGCAGTGTGGAAATGAACTTTGGATAAGTGAGGTGCAGGCAATAGTAATACCCCAAGAGGTAGAGCAGGCCTTCATGAAACTTCTTCCTGTCAAAGGTGGTCACTGGTGTGTTTCCAATGGCGATCATGCAGTTATCCTCATAGACGAGCAAAACTGGACAGGACAGGGGTCGCTGGCGCAAGTATGCATCAGGGTCTTCTGAAGCCTAGATGACAAGAGTGGAAGTTTAGGAAATCACAAGAAACAAAAACCTTGTCCTGGACTGGGATACTTCCAAAAAAACACAACAATTAGGTCACTGACAACACTACCTTTTTGTATAAATGACAGAGGCTTACCACAAAATAGAACTGAAAAAATAAATACTTGTCTCACCGTAAGGACATGGAAAACAGCCTCGCTGCTTGCGCCCAGCTTCTTAGGTGGCATAGTGCTGGATGAGAAGAGCAGTGGCAGGGCTCTGAACACAGCAGTGGCATGTTCCACTCTTTTGAAAGAAAGCACAATACAAGGCAGTATGAGTAACCACTCATCATGAGATCTCAAAATATAAACTTGGACAAATCAAGGTACTGTATACAGTGACCACACCTCCATCCAACGTTTTAGGGGGTTTCATCACTTTCTTCATCACCCCATAAAATTGGACCTTTGAATAAAAGTCGTCCCATCTCTTCCTCATCTCCGAGATGTAGTGGGCATTGTTTGGCTGTATTATCCTTTGCAACTCATCTAGGACCTGAAAGACATTCAAAAACAGGTGTAAATGACTTTCATTGCCAGTACGTCCAACACGTTGATGACTGATGGGGCGGTGGTGGCGCAGGTTGTTGAGGAGTTGGTCTAGTGGTTCGAGCCCTGCTCTCTCTGACCTCACCGACGTGTCCTTGAGCAAGACCCTGAACCCCAAACTGCTCCCGATGTGCAGGTTGGCACCTTGCATGGTAGCCTCCGCCATCGGTGTGTGAGTGATTGACTGATTGAATGAATGGGTGAATGTGAAGTATGTCATTGCAAAGCAATGTAATTCTCCCTTGTAAGTCGCTTTGGATAAAAGCGTCTGCTAAATGACTAAATGTAAATGTTCAATTAAGACCTAATGGTTAAAGACCCCTAACGGCCCCAAATCGTGTACTGAAAGCTACAAAAAGGTTGGGACTGGTTAAGAGAGGATTTGCTTACATGATCCAAGTCTTTGAAACAGGAATATGCCTCCAGAATCTTGCTGGGTCGGTCTTGCTCTCTAAGAGTGTCAGAGGTTATAAAGCGTCTTCTCGCCTGAAACTCCAAGTTCAGCAAATGGGTTACTGAAGCTTTTTTTGGCTTCCTGGACCGGCACATCTCTTGCAGTGTCTTGAAGTGCCTTGCCTGGCTTTTCTGGCTGTCCAAGAAGTCACCCAAACCACCTAAAGGAATAATAATTTAAAAAAGGGTTAGAGGTGTAAAGAAATATTAGGTTTCCAAATTAAGTAGGAGGTTATTAGGATTTTTTTTTCTACAGTATTGCATTGTTAGAATACTAACAGGCCACTTACCCATGGCCTGTTTTCTTTTGTTTGTATATTGAGCATAGCAATCTCTCCCACACATCTCAGTAATCAAAAATGCATCACGACAACTTGAGACTAGCTGTTACTTCCCACAAAAACTCATGTAAACAGAGTGTATTAAGTTTGATACATACATTCATCACTGCTATCCAGGTGTTGCACTGGGGTGCTGGCTCTGACTGGGGACTGCTCAAGAATGACCGTAGAAGCACTTGAATCCCCGTCGTAGTCACTTGTAGTTATTTCCCCAACATCACGCCGTTGTTTCTTTGCAGTAGGAGTGCCCTTCTGGGGACTTCTTACATTCGATAGCCTCTTCATGAGCTTTTTGGCAACATGCCCCTGCCATAAAAACAGTCAAGATTAAAATATGACAAATGACAATAAAAATGACAATAAAAACACAAGCAAAAGGGAGATAAAAATTCTTACCCAGTCTTTTAGCATTGGATAATATTCCACCAATCGCTTTGCCATGGCATTGACCTCTGGTCTTGTTGGGTATCTGGCATCTTTTGTGGCTCTTGCAATTGACATCATATTACACATAGTGTTTCTAATGAGCCGGCAGAAGAGCTCCTTAGATAAATCCACGATGTTCTCAGTCCCCAACCGTTTCTGCTCGAAGTAGGAGCGTCGCACCTGTTCAAGTTCACTGTCTGTGTAAACTACGTATTCTGGGCTGGACATAACCACGAACTTGGAAGGGTTGGGCTCTTCTTGTGAAGGACTACTGCCTCCAGTCGCTGATGGTTGTGGTAGTTCAGCAGCAGTCTCCACCTAAAATACATTCACATTTACATATTTCATAGGATAACTTTCCGTCATAAATATATTCCCACAGAATGAGTTTTTTGCTCTGTAATAATCATATAGCCCAGCCAAAATGTAAAGCCCATACAACATGAGACCCCTGTGCAATAACAATTAACTGTTATATAACTGCCCACGAAGAACAGAGATCATGCTGAATTTTGTTTAAATATGGACTTACACTATTGTTACACTGACTTGTCAAGCCTTTTTTTAACCAAAGAATGAGCTTTGGCTAAAATAAATACAATTTTAAAATGAAAATATTTGTAAATTGATGCTATCAGATAGACCTGTGGATGCACTTACATTTTATCATTATCTTAACTTAATGTGCATAATATGGAACTTAGCGTTTCAACCTTATTCACAACAAGCCATATAGCCCGCCGCCTGTGAACATTTTCAGGACCAGGAAACAGATCCTTGATGTCATCTCGAGTAAGTGAAGGCAATAACTTCTCCAATCTTGGCAGCTATAGAAAAAAATACAGTTAGTGCCAAGACACTGAGCTTATCACAGACTTAATTCAGCCATATATATATATGTATATATATATATATATATATGTATATATATATATATATATATATATATATATATATATATATGTATATATATATATATATATATGTCTTAAGTGAGTAGAACCGGCAACCCCTGGTGGAAAAATCAAAGTAGGCTACAGTAGTGCTATGCATGTTTCAACTTGCCAAGGCGGATGACTTTCACCGGATGGACAGAGGGATTTTTTATGAATGGGATTTTTTGTCAGTCAGCATGTAGCTTGTAGTACCAATAAAATTCAAGTTACCAGCATTGTTAACAATTACTGCAAAATAACGTTTGTGCAAGACACAAAACATCATGTTGTTGTTGGGACCTTCTACTTCTTCCCTCTATGCGGCGAAGTGGTGCGCCTTCTCTAATTGGTGTGAGAGGAACCACGCTGTCCCATCTCAATGCGAGGTGGGAAGCGTGCTTTCGTTTCAGAAAACCGCTGCTTAGAGAGAGCGCGGCTCCTGCTAGCGTCGCTATAACACACAAACAACTGTTGTGTGGAGCGGAACGCGGTCGAGCGATTCACGCAGTGCCGGTGTAAGTACCATATTGGCTCGGCTACCAGATCGGCTCGGGGTCCGTCGTCTGCTGATTACGTTACACAATACGCTATCTACAGCAATAAGGTCTTTTATGGCTTAAATTAAAGAGCCTGTAATGATCTTTCATTTTGAACATAGACCATTCCCAACCTATCTGTATGGATAGTTTTCTTCTAAAAACAAAACATCCCTCGGAATCATCTTGGCTGTTAAGATAAGCCGTCCGTTTTGCCAGATTGGGCACATTTCCAGCCTAATTTGGCTACTTTGAATCACGTTAGGCTGGAAAACCGGGATATATGCCCAATCTGGCAACACAAACCGAAACTAGACATAGACCTACTCGCGCTCACACATGTGCTCGCTGTTTCCTCGTGGTTGCTATGACTACAGCCAGAGCTACAGCACAAAACCGCCAATCACAACTGTCCGACGTACAGCCAATCACAATGTACGCCCATTCAAGCGTACAGCCAATGATATTGTGTAACGTAATCAGCAGACGACGGACCCCGAGCCGATCTGGTGGCCGAGCCAATATGGTACTTACACCGGCCCTGGGCATAGGCAGTATAGGCAAATGCTAGGGGCGCCGTCATCCGTGGGGGGCGGCAAAAACGGGGGAAAATAAATAAATAAATTATATATATATATATATATATATATATATATAAATACGATTTATTTTTTTACCAGTGCCATTACTACTATTATTTCGAAATATTATTTAAGCCCACAGCAACATAAAGTCATAGCAAAGACTATGGAGAAGCCTTTTTTCTGGGTGCCTGCCTGGCTGTACCTGCCCTCTGTGAGGGGGGCGGGGTCAAGAGGCCAGCTGCCTGAATCTGACCGGGCCGTGACCCAGAGACAAAGAAAAAGATTAATGACACTGTATCGGAATTATGTCCAAAAGACTGAAGCCATCCGGCTCCCAAGGAAGGAAAGAAGAGGAGGAAAAACGTGAAAAAGATAAAGGTACAGTAATGTCAATGTGATGAAGTGCATGAAATTAACACTTTAATGCATCGTAGTTACCGTTGTTGGAGCAGAGTGTTAGCTTGCTAGCTTACTTCGGACGATAGCAACATTGTTTAATAATCAATAAATAGCTGAGCTGACGTGTGTTAATGTTACTCAACCTTAAATTCATCAGGGACGTTTGGAAACTTAACGTTAGGCTTGTTCAGGTGTTATTTTACAGGTGTTTTTCCTGCTTGTATGTCAGTTAAAATGCTTTTAGTTGTCCATCCCCTTTGTAATAGGGTGGTTGTAAGCATTTGGTTTTATGTTTGTTAAAGTTTACATGCAGTGTTTAAGTGCAAGTGTATTACACTTTTAATATTTCATACCTTAGCTTTCACATATCATTCATAGGCTATATATACATATATATTCATTTCACTGCACTTTACTGGTTTTTGCACTGTGGTTAGACTGAATTGCATTGCAATGACAATAAAGTTGAATGAATCTCATCACATTTTCACTGCAAAAGTGTATAATTATTAAATGTTCTAACGTCTGCAGTATTTTGTGCATACCATATTGTATTTATGATTCATTGCTTGTTACCAAGTAACAAGCATCCTCATCCTCATCCCCATCCTCATCCATCTAAAATCAAAGAGTCTCAAAGACAAAGCTTTGTAGCTTCTCTGAGTTTATGAACATTGGTAGTCGAATTTACTGTGCGATCTAAGGGGGGGGGGGGTAGGGGGCGCCAGCAAAAATCTTGCCTAGGGCACCAAATTGGTCAGGGCCGGCCCATCATTCACATACATAGCCAACGCCCGAACCGGGCACAGTAGATGCAACTCCGCCTCCGCCTCACTAGAATGAGGCGGGGGGTGAAAAGCCTTAAGCACAATATCCCTCGACCGAAAATAACTATTAATGTTCTTCGGGAGGAACGCAGGATTAGGTCTGAGCAACGCGAAGGAGCTGTCCTCGTTTAGCAACAAGCAACTCGGGCTGACAGACAGAGCGGTTAGCTCACCGGCCTGCTTGGCAGAAACCAAGGCCAACAAGAGCGCCGTCTTATGGCGCGTTTCCACTGCAGGGTGCGGAACGGATCGGATCGCAAAGGTGCGGGTCGGGTCGCGTTTCCACCACCAAAAGTGGGCGTGACCCGGACTTTGCCGTACCCGTTCCGGCCCCATTCTCGGGACTCCTCCGTTGGGGTACCGCAAACGAGACGAGACGCCTGAAAGGGTCCCGTGAAATTCTAGCTACACCCCCCCTCCGTTGATTGGTCGACAGAATCGGCACTTCCGGGTGACGCGGGGATAAAAACAAACGAACAGTAGCCTCGAGGTATTATTCTTTACAATTAACTTGTCGCGTAAAACGCTTGCTTGGGCGAACAAGGAGGTGGAGACGTTCGTCTGCATTCTTGGGGAGGAAGACGTTTTTTACGATGTTTACGTAGCTGCCGCGGCGATCGACATCCGGCCTACCACAAAGGGTACTGTCGGCAGTGGAAACGCGACCTCGGAACTGAGCTGGGCTATACCGCCCCCTCCCTACCGCACCTTTGCGATCCGATCCGTTCCGCACCCTGCAGTGGAAATGCGGCATTAAATGACAGGGCATCCAAAGGGGCCTGAGAAAGAGGCTCGAAAGGATCCCTGGACAATCCGCGCAACACGGTGGGGAGATCCCAGCGTGGTGTAAGCACGCGTGAAACAGGCCTAACCCGTCTAGCCCCACGCAAGAATCTCTTGACCAGTGGATGGCTGAAGATCGGTCCACCATCACAGCCTGCATGGCCAGCCGAAACGGCTGCCGCATAGACCTTGATAGTGGAGAAGGCCAAACCTTTTTCCAATAAGTTTTGCCGAAACGAAAGCACGCTTCCCACCTCGCATTGAGATGGGACAGCGTGGTTCCTCTCACACCAATTAGAGAAGGCGCACCACTTCGCCGCATAGAGGGAAGAAGTAGAAGGCGCACGAGCACTCGGAATAGTGTTGATAACCGTCTCAGGCCAACCTTTGCCCTGCAGGATCAACCTCTCAGGAGCCAAACCAACAGCCGTCCCGAGACATCGGGCGGGTGGTGCACCGTCCCGTGGGCCTGTGAAAGCGCATCCGGCCTGAACGGTACTGGCCACGGCGCCGACCGCGGCCAGCTCTGGAAACCACAGAGCTGAACGGTTCTCCGGGGCCACTAATATCAGGGACAGTCTCTCCTGTCTGACCCGTTCCAGAAGAGGAAGGATCAGCTGGAGCGGGGGAAACGCATACAAGAGAGCCCGCGGCCAAGGTGTGTGTGCCAACGCATCTACCCCCAACGGGGGAAGATCCCGAGGGCTGAGGGAGAACCACGACCTGCAGTGCGTGTTCTCCCTGGACGCGAAGAGGTCCACCTGCGCTGTCCCGAACCTCTGCCAGATCAGTCTGACAATGTCGGGATGTAACCGCCACTCGTCTCGGCGGGGACCGCCTCGAGACATGAGGTCCGCCCCAAAGTTCTGGGCGCCCACGATATGCAGGGCTCTCTCAGACTGAGGAGATACTGATGAGCCCAAAGCCAGAGCTCGACCGCCTTTCGGTGGAGAGCAGGGGAGGGGACTCCCCCCGCCGACACGCTGTCTGTCCTGATCAGAACGTGGCGGCCGCGCACCAGGTGAAAGAAATGCAACAGCACTTTCCTCACAGCGACACATTAATGTGTGCTGTAGGGGGCGTGCGCCATTCGTCTCCGACCGAGTGAGAGAGGCACGTTCCTCTCCAACCTGTCAACGAGGCGTCCGTGAAGACCGCTACGTAGGACGCCACCCTGCCCAGGAGAACACCCCTGAGAAGGGGGGAGGGTCTTTTCCAATATTCCAGGTCTGGCGACACCGAACGGGGAACGAGGAGCACCCTGAGCTTGTGTCGCCTGGGGTCCAACCGTTGGCGAGCAAACCACCGCTGGAGTCTGCGCATAAAAAGCAGACCCAGGGGGACCACGGGGTGGGCAGCTGCCATCAGCCCTAACAGGCGCATGGTGGACAGTGCGGTCACGTTTCAGCGAACGCGAAAACGGGAGAGCGCCGACAGGATGGCGTCTCGCCGAGGAGGCGAAAGCATCGCAGTCATGGTGGCTGAGTCTAGGCAAAGCCCCAAGTAGACTGTCGGCCGGCTGGGGAGCGGGGAGCTCTTCTCCCAGTTGATGGCAAAACCCAGGAAGGAGAGATGGTTTATCACCAACATGGAGTCCCTTCTCGCGGTCTCTTCTGAGTTGCTCAGAATAAGCAGGTCGTCTAGGTAGAAGAGAATCCTCTTTCCCTGACGCCTGAGCGGTTCCAACGCCGTCTCCACACACTTCGAGAAAGTGCGCGGAGCCAGGGAATAGCCGAACGGCAGACACTGGTACTCGTACGCCATCCCCATAAAGGCAAAGCGGAGAAACTTCCTGTGCGCCTGTCGAACAGGGACGTGGAAGTAAGCATCCTTGAGATCCAGGGATTTGAACCAATCGCCCTCTCTCACACACCGGAACAACGCTCAGACAGTGAGCATTCTGAACTTCCTTGTGGCAACGAATCTGTTGAACACGCGAAGATCCAGAATATGTCTCTTTTCCCCTGACTTCTTGGAAACCAGAAAGTAGTGGAAATAAAACCCTAGGTGAGACTCGTGGGGGGGGAACGACAGTGATGGCCCCCTTTACCAAGAGACGTGCCACCTCTGCTGCCAGAGCCGTGCTCGCAGCCGGGTCCCGTAGCGTGGTCTCCACCAACCCCATAAAGGGTGGGGGACGACGCTTGAACTGTATGGGATGGCCCCATCTCAACGTGGTGTCCAACCACGATGGCAGAACGCACCGCTCTTGCCAACACGCATAGCGGTCGGAGAGTCGGAGGCGGCCCCCTGGAACGCTGGGACCGGCCTGGACCCCGCTTCCTCCCAGCCTGCTGGCGGGAGGAGCCCGTGAGAATCGCCCCGAACCGGGAACGATTCTCACGGACTGACTGCTGGTGCGCGAGCACCTCGGAGAACCGGGGACCAAATAGGCCATCCGGCGCTAGTGGACCCTGGACGAGGCTGGCCCCCTCTCGTTCCGGCACCGCAGTGCCGGATGACCCTTTGAATCATGGTAGCCCACGCCATATGCCGGCCGGCCGAAACGGCTATCGGCTGGCATAGCTGGAGGATGGCGCTGGAAAAGCGGGAAACCGCCAGCCATCTCGCGGCTTCCTCCGGGCCGTAGGCCTCCCTGTCAGCCGACAACGAGACCATGGCAGAGGAGAGCAGGGCGATGTTGTTGACCGCCGCCGCGGATTGAGAGGCACAAACGAACACCCTGTCCGTTAGGCCAACAATCTGCTTCTGGAGGCGGTCGGGGGGCAGCGGCTTTTCGTTAGGGCGCCATCCGGCGCCCGGACAGAGAAGCACTGCCAGGAGAGGCTCCAGGCGAGGGATCCCCCTCTTCTGAGTATCTGCCCACCCCTCCACGTTGGTGAAATCCGTGTAGGATCTTACCGGAGCCTTCAGGGTCGAAGGGTCCCCACCTGCAGCAGTAAACAAGTGCTGCACAGGCGGGAACAAGGGGCACTGGGTAACCCGCCGGGAAGAAGATGGGGTGCGAAAGCACTCGCCCTGCATATCGTCAGATACGGGGGCGAGCGGCGGGCCGGCATGGGAATCCCTTTGATGGCCGCCGCCTCACCCATGATCTCCCGGAAGAGATTGGTCATCCGGCACGGACCCTCGTGTTGTATGACGTGGCGGTTGTAACCCGAGAGTGGGAAAAACCGGACGCCGAGTCGCCGAAGATGTCGTCCATGGAGGCGTCGATGACGCCATCGTCGTCGTCAGGGCCCTGACCCGTACAGGTCGATGGCGTCAGCCAGTTCCACCGCAGGGGAAAAGAAGAGATGCCTGGAGAGGATCCACTCTTCAGGCAGCTCCCGGCAGGCGACACAGGAGACGGGGACCGCCATAGCAGCCGCGGCGTGGTCGGCGCCGAGGCACCGAAAGCATGCCAAGTGGCCGTCACCCGGTGCCAGGGAGGCGGGACAGGAGGCGCATAGGAGTCCTGAAAAGGACCTAGCTCCAGGAGCGCTCTCAGGTGGCCCTGAAAAGGGCCGTTTGTCTGCGGCCTCGCCCGAGCCGCTGCCACCGGCTTGGGAGATCCGTGTTGAAGTTATCATCTTCTTAATAGTAGTTCTCAATTTCTCGCTGATAAGCACAAGTGCTGAAAGAAAAGGGAGGATGAGTGACGGTATACACCGCGTTATATAGACACGATACCGTGGGGAAATGTGGGCGGTGCCCACGCTGATAGGTGCATAGTTAGAATTTTCAAGCCCATAAGGCGAAGCCTAGACGGCGTAGCCTACTACATGAAATAGAACAACGTTCTCTAGCAACTTAGTAACCTAATCAAGGATCTGCCAGGACGTCAACAGTTTTACCATACGAACGAACTTGGTGAAAACTATATGCGAGATAGTTGGATGTATTTACTGCCGAGGAGTGAAGCCGGGGTTCGGATTATACCGGATCCCATCAAAAAAGGAAAAAACGGTATTATTGTCTATAAGATTAGAATTCCCAATAAGTAATATATATTGTTTAATTGCACATTATAATTACAATTATTTCAAAATGAAAATAACCCTCCCGCTGCCGTCATGGGGATAGCCCGTGTTGCCAGATTGGGCTGGAAATCTGGCAACTCTGGCGGAGGCGTCACTAAACGATCCTAAGCAGTTTTATTTCAGAGTACAGAAAAAAGCTCCGCTGCGCTGGAACTTCAGAAATGCTTGAGAAAATGTAACTTGTGTGGACGCTACCGCATTACTTGGTCAATAAAAGAGCTACTGAAAAGTTATTTGATTCAGAAAAAGGCTATTTGTTGATCGTTTTGCGGGAAGCTAGATAGTACTTTACTTACTCAACTTTGCTTTGATTATGATGATATTCCTATTTTTCACCTCCCAAACGACAATGTTGTTAATCAACCCACTCTTCAAAAAAAGTTCGCTTATTTTTTTTTTTCGTACTTTTGTAGGCTTTAATTTTTTGTGCGGTAGGTGATGGATTCTCTAGAAGATAAATGTAAATATCTTCCAACTCCACGTCTGGTCGAGACGTTGCCAACTTCAAAGCAATGAACACATTAGTGGGTGCTGTGTATGGATCACAAGTTCAGAGTATGTTTATCTTTTCTTGATATCTTATTTGAACATTTATGGTCTAAATAGTTGATTGATTGTAGTATTGGAAATCTGCAAGGCTGCAATTCCCCTGGCTGGCCGCTGTTCGTCGCCCTTTTGTCGGCGTCTGTTGCCCTCCAGGTAGCCATGGTAGTCACGTGACTGCTAAGTATGTATTGGGCTATTTTTAATCACGCACCGGCTCGCTATTCTCTTAAAGACACGCACACGCACACGCACCAGCAGTGCAGGGCAATACATTTGACCTTTGAGATTCTTCAGTTCAATTGAATTTACATTTCTGCATTTTTAGCAATGCCTGGCGCTTTTCATTCAGGTGTCACTTTATTTATTTCCAACCATTTACATTTTCTTAGATGGTTTCTAACATGTTTCCATTGTTTACTCCATTTAGACTTTTGAACTTTTGTTCAAATCCCTTCACTTGATCCAAGCCGTTTAACGTTTCTTTATGTCTTAATCTATGTGTCTTTATTAAAAAAATATTTTCAACCTCACTTTGCACTACAGCACTCACCGCATTTTATTTATCCCTCTATAAAATATATATGAACATGTGTTGTGTATCAGTTTAAAGATCCACATTTTAGAAAAACTGTACTTTTCAGAAACACTCGAAAAATCCGTTATAGATTCGCGTGACTGAGGTGCGTTCAGAGAGGGCTTTTGGAGCACAATAGCACGCATGCGCTCTGAGATGCGATGCTCTATCGCCACAGTTTGACAACAGACTGTCTATCCCGCCATCAGTATGGAGAGAAAAGGTGAAGTATGACCACAAAGGCTCTTTCAGGGTTAAATACAATGGGGGGTAATTTCTCTCATCCAACACCAGTTTCTGAAAGTTTGACGACGCGATGTTGCCGCTAAACAAAGAAAAAGGAGGACTAAGCGCTTTAAGAGCTAGCAGCTAGCCTCTCCCAATGTGCTGGGATGAGGCTAGCTGCTATCGGCTACTAGTAGCATTCACACTGGAGAAGTCCATGCGCCCGAACTTTATGCTAACAGTATGGAAACTTGGTTGGCATGCTTTTGAGCCACCCGCTACACCTTGCGTGGTACAAATAAACGCAACCAACATAGTGTCTGGTTTTAACAGATATGCTGTCAAGGCCGATGTTACAGCGACATGTGTGACACATCGCACTGTGTGCTCGTAGATCAGATCTCATATTGACAAGCATCTGATCAGAAACCCTGACATGTGCTGTGGTCAACTGCGTGTATTCAGCCCTCACCTAAATGCGCCTTCCAATTATCTTGTTTAGTAATAGCCGCATATTACTGTCATTATATTTAAGTCCTATTTAGAATGGAGGCTGATAAGCGGTGAGCTGGATGTTGTATGAATTGCACATGTTGGTATGTAAAAGGCAGATAATACTAGACCTAGTATAGATAATGGCATTGTATAGGCGGAAAGCCACCGTGTCTCAGAAGTGAATGCTCCTGCATTCCAGCCAACTCTTTCTCCATTCATTTATGCAGATAATGCACCGTCGTTTTTGCATAAATGACACTGTATCATCTCTATCCAATTTTATTAGTACTTGCCATGCAAGCGAGAAAGAAAAGGACCAAGCCAAAGAAGCCTAGTAAAAAGTAAGTCAATCATTTTTACCATACATATTGTTTGTATCTGTATATCTTTGAATATGCCAAACAATCGTTTGATTTCAGATCAGCAGTTGACATGGTCAATGCATCACATTGCGTGTAATGCATAATGATAAGAGTTGGTGTGTGTGTGTGTGTGTGTGTGTGTGTGTGTGTGTGTGTGTGTGTGTGTGTGTGTGTGTGTGTGTGTGTTGTTATTTTACGATTTAGTAAAATATTTATAACATAGGTAATCAAAAAAATAAGCAATGAGTTGTATTATTGATTTGCAAATACTGGGGAATGTAGTTACAATTCTAGATACAGTTCTTTTCATTAGACTCAATTATTTTGGGGAAGGATATTTTAGCGGCTCCAAGTCTAAGGTACTGAGTTTGATTCCCATGTCCGCCACCTACCTTTAGGTACGATTGGGCAAGAGGCTGATCTCTGCCTGCTCCTTAATGTATCTAAATTCACTGTTTGCTGTACAAGTCTGCTTAATCAAAATGATAAGTAAACACAATAAAAACAAGGGCTGTTGGTGGGGGTATTTCAAACCGATATCACAATGTAAAAGAAAGTTTCAAATTTTTCGAAAGGCAAAGGCTGCGATAAAAATAGAAAATAAAGTTTTTGTTTTAATGCTACACAATCTAGCCAATCAGAGGGTCGGAATCGGAAACAAGGGGCCATGTGGGGTTCACGTGTATGCTACTTTACCCTCCACTCTTGTGACATGCGAGTGAGAGCAGTAGATGCAGAATAGAACTCCGTAAGGCTTGTGCAAAATTCTGATTTTTAGAATTGGCTTCAATTCAGGAATTAAATTGGCACCGCCCCACCGGATGTAGAATTAGAATTACAGGAAGTAGAATTAAATTCATGGTAATTCAATTAAATTCAGAGGAAGGTTATCAATTATCCATTATCAATTGGATTTGTTTTACCGTATTTTGATTACTTTATCAATGCAATGTAATTTGTTGACTTGATTAGTTTGATCATTTTAATAACAATGCAAATACATTACATGTGACTAGTAACTTTGCATACATTTGCCACCCTGCAAACATTTTTTTCTTTTTTCAAAATGTATAATGATGGCAACTTCTTGGCAAAAATTAATTGAATTAGTTTTGACCCAATAATATTTTAATTTTAAAGTAATTAAATGACATAAAGTCATGGTAAATGCAAATATAATTTATTCTGATACAAAACTCACTGAGCAACACTATTGCATCTAATTCTAAATAGATCCTCAAACGTCTCATTGAGTCTCCACCTTTCTGGTCTGATTATCTTTCCTGCAACACTAAAAATTCTCAACAGGTGCAGAGGAAGCAGGCATGGCAAGATATTTACATGCGAGTTCAGCTAGGACAGGGTAAAGACCTTGGTTTTCTCTCCAATAGACTAACGGATCAGTGATCCGCGGATCGGTTGATAAAAAAAGTTGTGCGTTCACATGATCAGCGCATGTTCAGAGGACAATTCTGGTATTAATATCATAACCCGAGAGTGGGAAAAACCGGACGCCGAGTCGCCGAAGATGTCGTCCATGGAGCCGTCGATGACGCCTCCATGGAATACCAGAAAAGTATCGTAGCGAAATACAATTTCTGTCGAGTTTTATTTGGCGTTCCGTAAATCCCATTGAAACGGAAACCGGGACTGGAACCGGACATGTTTATGTGTGGTTGTAGTCTTTTCGCTCGGTTCTCCGTATCAACAGTAGGGCTAGAACCGAATGAAAAGACTACAACCAACCCCCCTTGCAATGAGCAATGAGTCTTCCAACCGAAATCAATGGATTTACAAAATGCAAAATAAAACACGACAGAAACTGGGGCCTCGTCTGAGGCTGGCTCAGCTGGCAGGACTGACGATTGGCTTTCATGTAGGAAAAGAGTCTTGGCCGTTTCTTTTGTTGAGTTGCCGTTGAATTGCCACTTGCCATTCTCAGTTGCTTTCAGAACGCTTTTATCATGTTGGAGGCATTATCTCTCACAATAAATTAGATTTTTCTTCCTGAATGATGTCATTTTCAAGAACTTCAATTTTGTAAATGTTTTCAGCCGTATGCCTCCCATTAAAATGCTGGCAGCTTAGTGCTACACACTGTCACACAATCTATTAGGAAATGACAAAAATTCCAAAAAACAACCTCATTGATCGGTTTGACTATAGATCAACCGTCAGGCAAATATGCTCAGGTTTTTTTTCCATTAGTTGAATCAGATTTTTTAGAATAGCTGAGCGCTGAGGAATACGGTCCTGGCTGAGAGCTCTTCTGGAGGGCATTGTGAAGGAGGGTATGGCCAAATGCAGCATGTTTTTGAAATCCTTGTCAACAGTGGAGAGAGGGAGGAGACCATTGGCAATGTAATGACCAGAGCCTGTCACGGTTAGCGGGTGGCAGGCAGGCAGGTAGGACCCAATCGCAGACAGTTCAATAAAAGGATATTTTATTAATGCAAAATGCAAGGAACACGGGTGACGCGGGGAACACAGGTAACACACAGGACACAACTCACCACGAACTAAAATGATCCGACAAGGAACAAAGGAAAGACAAGGGCTTAAATACCAAACACATGGCACGCAACGAGTAACAGCTGAAACACATTAGGGGAGGGAGCAGTAATCACATAGGAGGGAAACCTGACATGGGGAGAAACAAGACCGATACCAAAGTAAAACAGGTAACACACCAAAACAAGACAAGGAAACCGACAGACCATGACAGTGCCACTTGACGTCGATCAGTGATCGACCACTTGCTAGAACCTTGTGTTTCTGAATGATGACCATGCTGTTGCTAGATTCTTTGAACGCTGGTTTCAGAGTCCATCAATAATTCAGGATGTTTCTTCTGTGGGGGGGATAAATAGTAAATTAATATTCCCTGGATGTAGATGAAGAGAACAATGAATTCTATTCCACAATTGACGCACTTGTTCTCTTGATTTACAAAAAGTCTTAAGTGTGCTTGCATGCTTTTAAACACATAATATCCATTGTCTTTGGTAACGCCTTACAAAGTACCTTACATGTAATCATATTTGGCTGAGTTAGTTCGAACATTCATTTTAATGAACGTGAGTTAAAGTTGTGTCTAGGCCCGGTATCCCTGGTTCTTGTCCTTTAGTAATGCAACAGGTAGAGTAATGAGTTACTATAGAGAATAAGAAGTATCCTAAGGTAATAGGGGTGTGACGATACACTCAGCTCACGAGACGAGACGAGATACGATATTCGGTTTATAAAAGTTGAAGTAAATTAAATAATTCTCTTTTTTCAGGTGCAAACAATATTATGTGCAAAACCTAATCAAAGTTCTACTCCGTCAATACAGAGTGCAAATAGTGCAAACAGAGACCAAGTATGTCACTGACAACTTGGTATTGTCCGTGTCTTATCAGTCACTCTACTGCCATTCATCATTTCCGCTGGGTACCCAGAATGCTGCCAAACAAATGATTTAAAAGTGGCGGGGGCATCTTCGACGGTAATACGGGTATTTTCCGACGTCATTCTGGCTGCCTATGGCTGCTTCCCCTGCTTCCCCTCCTTCTCCTCCTCTTCTTCTTTTCCTTCTCTTTCGTTAGGTTCTGGCAGACTAGACGTAGCAAAGGCGCATTACTGCCCCTCCAGGCCACAAATAGAAGTTTGGATAGTTCACAAATCTCGCGAGACGGATTTCTAGCGCGACGGGTAATATCGTCGAGTTTAATCTCGCGAGATCTCGTGGCACGAGATCTCGTCACACCCCTATAAGGTAATGCATCATGTTTTTATTAAAGAAATTGGTAATGTGTAATACACTCTCTTGAGTGGTGACCCCTGCACTGATTATATCAATAGCATAATACCGTCACGAGATGGGATTGCAAAATAAAAATTGGACAAGGCTGAAAAGCATACCTTTAGATGCCTTTTGAAATTTGAAGTAGCCTTGATGGAGCCACAGACTGCAGTACTACAGCTCTGTCGTTTCCTGGTGTTGTACTTGGAATTGGTTCATTTAAATTAACTAGTGAAGATGAGTGTTAAGGCTTACTATACTTTTACATGTTGCTGTCATTACACTTGTCAATTTGTCAAGTATATCGTTATGAACGTACTGTATGTAATTAGTTGTAAGAAACTTCAGCTTCAACCAACTAATTTCAAACATAATTGGTTAAAGTAAAGTATGATGGGAAATTTAGTCTTCTTTAATAGAATATACTTTTAATCTAAAGTAAGCTTCATTGTTAACTCACTGAACTTAAATTAAGCATATGAATTTCATTGATTTTCAATTCTACTTCCTTTTAATTCAAATTGTAATTCTACATCCTGATTCTGACGTCATTTTCAATTCTGAATTTTGCAGAAGCCTGAACTCGAAATTTATCTGGTGATAGATGAGTTAATAGGGAAGGATATGATCAACGTGACCATGGCTTTGGTAAAGACTGGATAAACGGACTGGACTTATTTATTGTATCAGACTTATCTTGGGCTCGTATAGTTTTTGCATTCGGACTGGAAAAAAAACCTTCGCCAGTGTGTCAAGTTCACCGAATACCACCCGGCAGCGATCACTGACCGGATATTATCCAGAGGTATATATGATCGTGATTCAAAACGGCACCGCGAAACGTCTAAGGCAATAGCAGAGTTCATAGTGAAAGATGACCCCCTCAACACGGGGACCAGGGCCGAGTTTACGGCTTTTGTTAAGAAACTGGATAAACGGTATAGCACACATATTTTGGCCAGGCTGACAAAATATGCTATTACGGGAGCTATTGAAAACATGACGGCAGAGTTTTCGCTACTGTGTTGTTGTGCAGAACCACATATGTTCCCTTTTAGATTTCTTTATTTTTCTTAATTTTTCCTTAAGAGTTCAGTAAGATTCGAATATACTTTTCTTTTACAATTCATTCGTTAATTAAAGGTGATATGTCAATTCATGCATCAATTCCTCTCAACACATTAGCTTGGCCTACAGGAAAGAGCAGTTTATATATTTTGACTGCTTCCAATGTTGTGTTGGTCATACTATATAGAATGAATTATTGCTTGCGTTAAGTGAATAATACAGAAGATGAGACACTTTAAAAAGTAAAATTGCATGCTAAATCGCAATCGCAATTTTGGTCTAAATAATCTCAATTCGATTATTTCACCAAATCATTCAGCCCTGGTTGTAGTCAACCAAAGAAAAACTTGGTAGAATGAAGTTCGACCACCTTATACAACGAATTTATTGGTTGTATAAGTGCTGTTTTGGGGAGTTCAGTGGGTTTCAGATCCACTCATGGTCAGAGTCTGACTCAGTTACGGCAGAGCTTCAATGTATGGCGGGACTCATCACGAGCCATGGAGCGTGTTGCCGGGCACAATTGCGTAGTAGAAACAAAACCCGTCTGAAGATTCAATACTACATTTTGTTCTGTCTTCAGTATAATGGATGGCGCTGCAATGAGTACCAAGGTACAGAGTCTGATGCATTCAAATTCAAATCCTATGTGCCGTTAAACACAAAATTTGAGCGTCGCAAAAAACAGTAAAATAATAAACCTACCGTTTTTAGAAGGCCAGCACGTTGGTCATCCTTCTTAACCAAATACGGCCACGCCAACGACTTATTAGACATGGTGTGAATCAATTTGTCATCCTTAAATGGGGCAAGTTCAAAGTTGTATTAATCTGGCTGTTTTGATGTATATTAAACTGTACGATTATTAGAACAAACTAGGGAGCCTTGAATATTATTATTCATAATAATTAAAATATTACACAATATAGCATTTCACTAATAATTAAAATGCATCAGTCTGCATGTGTCCCTCCTGCCCCAGAAAATCATGGCTTCAAGGTTGGGTATGGGATTTGAGAAACGCCAGCAGATTTTGAAAATACACAACTCGAATGGTCCTACCCCTTCTCCTTCAACGCTGACTCTGACTCCACCCATTCCAAGTACATGGACGTGCAATCATGCACGAGCACGAACACGGATGCCCGAGAGTGAGCCATTAGCTAGTTAGCTAGCTCCAGTAGCTACCGCAGGATAACAACAAACAGAAGCTTGCTCTGGGTCACAAGCTTTGAGTACGTGCACAAAGGGGTCACGCGCGGGGGAGGGGGAGTGCAGTACAACCGTTTGATTGACGTACTTACTGTCCAATGCCACTCGGTGGTTCTGGAAATCATTGGCTGGAGTTTTTCGAGCCCTGCCCGTTACACAGATGGATTGACTTATTTAATATTCATGTCAGTACTTCTAACTCAGTGGCTGTAAGTGGGTTATAATAAGGATTTCAAGTAATTTTGCATTGAAAGAAATGCAAGCGATTGTCCGAACAGGTGCATATTGACCAACCGACCAAAACTTGACAGCCCTTATCACATCCCATCGAGTGCTACCCAACCCCTTGGTTATTTAAAAGTTAGCTTCACTTCACTTCCTCCTCTACAACCATCGATGTTCCATCGATGAATGATCAACGTGAAGTGGCCATCACAATGAGTGAGCTGCCATTAACTGCCATGATAGCCCAGTTATAATGACCCTGATACAGAGATGGAAGAGAAGAGGGGTCCATTTGGTCTTGTAAATGGCAATTAAATTGGCTGCTGTAATGGATTTGACTTCTACTGCAGTAATACTTCTACTGTATTTATGGACATAATTGTTCCCCTTGTCAATCGTGGTTTTCTGGGTTTCCGAATTATTTTTACAATTATACTTGATTTGTTGAATTATACTATTTCCATCTGGTGCATCTATACAGTTCAGTCCTTACCTAATCTTGGATCCTTTAGTCCTTATGTTATCACAGCACTTCTGGGTGGATACGGCACAAATCCTGTCAAGAAAAACTAAAAGGGGTATAGTTGGGCTTTGTTTCATGTTTCATTCAGGAAGTATTCTACCGAAGAAAACATTTCCTTCTGGCTATTCATCACACCATTTACTAATATTGCCGGTGATGGTCATAGCCAAACCAAGCTTATCATTCTCAGCCTCCAGCAGCATGATTGGTAAAAAAAAAATATGAAGAGAAAGGAAAAGACACCCAGAGTTTAACTGCTTTGCTGTCAGACCATAGATAATCTATCCAAAGTCTGATTTGTGAGACTAGTCCCCCTGACCCAACTTATTCATACTTTCGGTTTAACTTCTGAGTCGGCTTGTATTAGTCTAATTCATATTGCATTGATTTCCAGCTTGTGTTCCTCCCAAATAAGCTCAGTCTATAACCAATAGTGTTTTCAAAAATTTTGATTTTTTGATAATCATCTATACTGAATTATAATGTACTTTGGCTCTGAGGGAAATTACCATGGAAAATCGATGGACGCATGCATATGCACAGCAAATGCGTTCTTTTTCACAAAAATGTATCCTGCGAGAACTATACATTATATGAAAGATGAGCCTCCACTGATTCCATGAGTCCAACCATAACACTAGCCCTAACCAATTCACTGTGACTAAAACTTGCAATTAGCAAAGAACAAACTTCACCATATCTTTTTAAATCAAAAAATCGTCCTTACCTTTTATTTTTGTTAGATGTTAAGTTTGAACGCATAAAACCACCATAAACGGATAATCCAGTGTCTTGGCCCAATTTTGAAACGAAACATGCCGTTTACAATCAAGGAGGTTTCAAGGTTTCTGGGGAGATCGGTAAATTGCCTTCAATCAGAACACATGTTCTTCAGCGCTATCTGGTGTGTTTTTCAGCAGTCAACAGTCTTGGTGCTTTTGGTACCAAGATGACATATTATAGCCCTTGCCTTTTTAAAGAAGTTTTCCCCATGGTATTGAAAATGGTATTGAATATCTTTCAAGATATCGAAGTTAGAAAATCCAGTAACGCAAGAACACTAATACCTAAATGAAAGTGACTTACTGTTTTGTTCTATTATTTCATCTGTCAATTACTACCATGCGGAAGTCTAGATGTTGTTATCAAATCTGTGTTCTGCGGACATCTAACGGCATCACATTTCTTACTGTTCCGTGCATCACTCGCAGTCGACTTTGGGTCTGTGAAGTGCACTACAGCGTTCCCCTTTCCCAGCGTCGCTCCTCATCTCCCATTCCCTCTCTCCTCTTTCACCTCATTCCTCCTGTCTCCATCTTTCGTTCTCCTTTACGCTCACACTCCTCCCTCCCTCCTACTGTATGTTGCCTCATTGGCTCTGTTTTGATAACAGAACAGTGAGTGGGACTCAGCCAGAAGACAGTGAAAGAGAACTACATCAGGGAGCAGAGAGGACGCGGGCTGAGACCCTATTCAAGAGCACTCATCTAACTTATAGCTCAGTGCCATTACAACATAGTCCTAGCCAGGTGTCCCCTGGGAAATGTGGTTACTGGACTGGATCTTCTCCATCAACACAGCTGTGGTGAAGCTAGCCAGCGGCCTCAGGTGCAAGTGAGTTGCGCACTACTACTGTGTTTGTGTATGCGAGTACATGCCCTTTTGGGTGTATTAGTACAAGCCTTTACTTCATGTTTGAAGTGTGATCTATCGGGGGGGAAAAGGTGTGTTTCTGCAAGTGCATGCATGCATTGCGCGAGTCAGCAGGCTACTGGGCTGTTTTATTGATGAGCGGATCCATATTAAATAGAGCAGCACAGGTCAGCACTGCTGCCTCACAAGGTTGCAGGTACAAGAAAACATGAGCATGCAGCGGTGAGGAGGGAAATATTAATTATTTGTCTGCAAAAAACAATTCCGTTCTTGTTTCCTCTTTAATACATGTAACCTGATTCATGCTTGGATAGTATTATGTTCTCCTCTTTTCTTAGAGGGCTTCCTGTGATTCTGTCCTGTGTTGTTGTTGTTGTTGTTTGCCCTTCCGTTATGGCTCTTACTAAAGCATCCAGTGCCTAAACACACGGGCTTCTGTCCGCTCCCAGGAGATTAAGCAGAAATAGCTGATGTTGCTTGATATTTTCCCTGCAGTTTTTTCTCCCCCTCATTTCATTTTGGTCGTGTGTGCTCTCCCAGCTACAACTGCGGTTGATTACATAACCCATCACATCTTTATCTGCAGCCTACTCTGGCTCCTTCTCCCTGTCCTCCCTCCAATTCTTTCTTTCTTGCTCTCGCTCTCTTTTACCCAACACCCACAGCAGTTAATGTAGTCTTGTCTAAGAATGGAAAAAGGATTTGTATGGAATAATGGAGGTCTGAAACCTGCTGGGCTCGTTTATTTCTCGCTCCCAGAGATGGGTCAGATCCGATTTTAGCCTGAAGGTCTACTTTATACACTCTGACCGACAAAAGGGAATACCTAGGATTTTAAATAATCCCAGTAGAGTGCAGATTACGTACAGAGATGCAATGTGCATTTTCTTTTGACATCTGCCTATGGCCATGTTTTGTAGTGTTGTGATTGAAGAGTCATGATTGTACACCTCATCAAGTCCTATCTCCATCAGCCCTAATGGCTGACACCTGCAACTGCTGCCAAGGCATTTGCTGCTGGATTTATTAGTCTATGCTACACATCCAGTTGGGATGGTTACTAGGGTTCGCATTCAGACCTAAATAGATTTCCTTGTTTTCTATTTTATGTCTACGAAGGTAGAAGCGAACCAGAGGACACTTCGAGCGGACATAGTTCATTAAAAGAAAGCAGTCTTGGGCTTTTCAGCAAGTGCATTTTTGTTTATAGGGAAATCAGTCAGCAGTCAACAGTCAAAGAAAAACTTGCTCATTGAGCACTAAATTACTAGTTGATTATCTCTGCATTTTCAAATGAGACCATAGTACATACACTTTAGTCCTTTATTATGCAGCTTATTAATGATGCATGTAAATTATTCTCAGGGGGAAGTTAATTGTTGATTGTTCGTTTAATTATTATGAGCTTAAATAGGGTTTTAGTGGCATAAGAAAGTCAATTGAAATGTATCTTTTAAAAGTAAGAAATTCCTTAACCAACTACCGTAATACCGGATTCCAAAACATTGCAACTCAGCATTGTGTAATTGAATGTTGTAGTAGGTGATATGTTTTTGTTATACAGATCCAAGTGATTTGCCACTTGGCAGCATCAAGTATTATCTAATATTTTTATAATCATGAAAAAGAAAGATACATTATGTGGATATAATAAGTGGAACTGAATAATTTGTTAGGTAATTTTATTCTAAATTGAGTTACCTTTCTTGTTTTGTCTTACTCCCCGTCTCCTTCACCACATGTGTTAAGTGCCTATTAATGAAGGTTCCTAGGTTATTTAATTGGCAGGAAACAGCCCTGTGAGGTACTCTTCTGCATGAGTGGGAGGATGAACTGTCAACAACAGAGCTTTTTTGGAAAATCGGCCGTGAAAAAAGGTGGAATCGGTTAGGTTTTGTTTGGGTCTTGAGATGAACAGCAGTACTGCTGTTGTCCTCCACCTGCAATGCAGTGCTGGAATGCATCATCCAATCATGCCCCAGTTCTGAGGTAAAGGGGAGGGGCCTGGCAATTGACGACGGCCAAGGAGAGTTCTCGGTCAAACGGGGGGCCGGTGAACGAGGGAGGGAGAGAGTGCATGTGAACCAGAGAGAGAGCGAGCAGTGGTGTCTGTCCTGCGCTCCAGCTATCTGCCTGCGGCAGAGACTCTTAATCTCCGTTATTTTCTTCTCCGCTCATCTCCATTTTGAATCATTCTTATTCTCTCCATCCTTCATCTTCCAATTTATGTTCTTTTTTTTTACTCTGTCCTTTGCTGATTTTGGCTCTGTAGCCCCCGACCCCCTCCCCCCAAAAAAATGAAATCTCTGGCATTAACTCCTGAGCACCGATTGGCAGACTTCGCTTCCCTTGTGCCACTTCTCTCTCGATTTCTAGTCCCTCCTCTGATCCTCTAAACTCATCTTTCCTCTCTTGCTGGACACCCTGTGGGGCGGGCTATCGACGCCCCCCTCTGTCCTCTCTGTGCACCAACGTATGGGCATCCGCGCATCTCACAGGTAGGCATTCGGAGTGTGCATGTGTCGCTTAGTGGGTCTCGCTGTACCCGTATGCTGGGGTCTCTTAATGCAACAAGCATTCTTTGGGAGACATTGAAGCTTGATTGTTGATGTAATGTGCAAGAAGTGTAATGTTTGTGTTGAGAGCGAATGTCTCCTCTCTAGTCCTTCCAATATGGATATGCTTTATTAAAACGCAACCAATGGCCGGATATAAAAGGATGAACAAATACCTCAG
Organism: Gadus macrocephalus; assembly: GCF_031168955.1. Taxonomy (NCBI): domain Eukaryota; kingdom Metazoa; phylum Chordata; class Actinopteri; order Gadiformes; family Gadidae; genus Gadus; species Gadus macrocephalus. The sequence goes on along the minus strand of NC_082382.1, from coordinate 5,860,914 downwards.
TTTATGTTAAAAAAACTGATGGCAAACGTACATTGCGTTCTCCTTTCATATCCACAAGGTCCTGCAGTGTCATCTCATGACTACTTGAGATGACTGCAAAGAGCGAATGTACTGATGTTATTTTAATGTTGGTGGTTTGTCTTGGTACATGCTGGGTGTTCGTGAGCAATGTGTGGGGGCGAGCAGTGCTGAAATTAGGTTCAACCATGTCCGGTCCAGTGTGACAAAAGAGTAGACACACTCTCGAACTCTCGTTAACCTGCATCTTTGCCTGCCTCTCTCTCTCCTCGTCTTTCTCTCTCTCCTTCCCTCCTAGCAACACAGTAGCGACTGATCCCAGACCTTTTCTGGTGAAGCAGTACGTCAGTATGACTGAGTCACACAGGAAAAGATTTATTCATAACTGTTCAATCTGTTGCATAGTTGTTGCATACCCCAGATCTGGGCTTACCTTGTTAATGTTTTACTTGTATTAAATCTTGGTGATGTTTATTTTCGTGTCATGCCACCCAAGTGGCCCATCCCACACAGGATTATAAGGCACTGATATAACTACACAAAGTGTAGTTTATACACGATCACAATGCATTATACAATACAATAGTGTTGTCAAAAATATCAATTTTTCGATAATAATAATATTGATGCTGAATTTTTTAGACGGTTTCGATAATCTTTCTCTGCAGTATCGATACTCAAATACCAGCTGCGCTTTCTCGCTTTCTTCTGTTTTCGTCACACATCACTACAGCGCCTCTTAGGCCCGCCTCCTGTCATTCACTCACGGTCTCTTGCAGTGATTCGGCCCTAGTCTCGATGCACTGTGTGATGGTATTAGCCTAAAGTTAGCCAACAAAGCTAGCATGTCAGGTGCAGTGCCTCCGTGACCAGTTTGGTAAAGAAGGAAAACGGCAGGAGTGCTGTTTAGTAGTACTTTGGCTTAGGCAAAATTGATTTCCAGCTTGTGTTCCTCCCAAATAAGTTGAGTTTGTTTGCATCTAACCAGCATAAACAGATAATTGGGCCCAGTGTCTGGGCCCAATTTTGTCACTAAACATGGTGTTTACAATCAATGACTAAGAAGTTTTCTCAGGAAATAGACAAATTCAATGAATTATATTTGCCAAAATTGTACAATGGGTTCTCAAGATATCTACCCGTTTGTGTATCATAGTACTATAGGGCTACCAACTATAATGACATACTGATTATTATTTCAGGTGGAAATGTTATCCACATATGGGTTAGGGTTAAATCCAGTATTGTGATGACCAGTGGCGGCTCGGCTCCTTAAAAAATCTCAGGTGGGGCTTTTTTTCTAATAGTGATTAAGGTGACCCATTCAATAGGTGCATTAAGCAAGACGGTATCAATTTGTTTTTAGATGATTAACTCATACAGAGATCCTTCTTGTGTCCACTAGATGGCAACTCCATAAACAAAAATGGTGTACTCCACAATTAATCTCAAATCTGTGAAATAGGCTAAATCAAATATATCAAGGGAGGTTGGTTGTAGTCTTTTCACTCGGTTCTAGCCCTACTGTTGATCCGGAGAACCGAGCGAAAAGACTACAACCAAATATAACCATTCCCGGTTTCCGTTTCAATGGGATTACGGAACGCAAAATAAAACGCTGTATTTCGCTACGCTACTTGATGTCGTTAATACCGGAATTGTTTTTGTTTTTTTATCAGCCGATCCGCGGATCACTTGCGTCCCGAACCGTGAGGGTTGATCCGTACGGATCACGGGAAACCCGTGAACCGTTGCACCACTAGTGGTGTTGAATGATTTGACACGGCATCCTCCGCGCATTACTTCGGCTTTGCCAATACTGCATATTGCAATTCGAGTACCTTCATTTGAGACCGTAAAAAACATCCAAACCGCCGACATTGATTCTTTTCAGTTAAGGTGACAAACACTCCTGTACTGCCTCTCCGTGCGTCTCTGGCTGCGTTTGGTCACATGACCAAACAAGCTGCGCATGGGCAAAAAACACACAACGGCAACTAGACGGAAATAAATATCGGCTGTTAATATCGGACCAGTTTTACTTATCGGGCCGATGCCGATTTGTTAAAAAATGACTAACATCGGCCGATAACGATATCACTGCCGATATATCGTGCACCTGTATTAATCTAATGTTGTATGATGTAAAATAGCTAGGAGAAAATATGTCCATTTGAAACACGTCTTGTAGTGATGCGCGGGTCGACCCGTGACCCGCGGGTTACCCGTGGGTCGGGCGGGTTTGGGTTTGATATTTATATAATATTGCGGTTGCAATATAATTCTCAATCAACGGCCTCCAGGCGGCAGCCTGCTTAATGGAATTGTTATTCCCTATATGGTATCCGTAGTTGTTTACACCGCTAAAACCTCTTAAAGATCTCCGATGAAGACATGGCTAACTTGATTATAGGAAAGTTAAAATAGGGCGATGCAAAGGTTGTGACAAAGGTGGGCCAAAAAAGCAAGGTTTGGGAAAAATTTGGAAGTGTCGTCTTGTCCGATGACACCGTTACAGACTACGTTGTCTGCTTTGAGTGTGAGATGCTGTACAAATACGATGGGCATAAAACGGGTACATCGAACCTACTTCGGCATTCATGCCGTAGGTCGGCTCCACAGCCTAACAAGCCTTCCTCCACACAAGCTCATTCAGAACAACCCTTAATGCCTGCATTAATTTTTTTATTTTTTTTTCTCGGGTTGGGTCGGGTTCGGGTCATTATCGGCGCATATTTTTGCGGGCTGGGCGGGGCGGTTCAGATCTCCTAACGGGTTGGGTTGGGGCGGGTGTTAAAAAAACTGACCCGCGCATCACTAACGTCTTGAATTTGATTGGACATTGACAGTTCCTATGTCTGTGATAGAATTGGTTAGAAAAAATATCCCTCTTTCTCCCCGTTTGTAGTGAGTCACCTCCTATACACCATCCGCCCCTGATCGTGACAACACTACAATACATCCGCCCGGCACCGGATAAACACACTAAATATAAATAGCCCACGCCTTTTCAATAAAGTCAGCAATCACAATTGTTCTATATTTGAATAGCCAAACTCCTGTTTCCAATCCGCCTTTACTGGAGCCCATCATCAAGCTGGCTTTTTCCCCCTGAAGCACTATCGGCGGGTTAAACAAAATGACAACAGGGAAGCGACGACAATCAGCGAATTGCGTACAGTCATTTGAACTACGTCATTTGATCACGCCTCTTGTGCTGTAGAAAATGACTACAGCACAAGTTGGTCTCCCCAGACCAACGTGCAATCTACCATTGAGCTTGGTCTGGCGATAGCCAGGCTAATATCCAGTGATATCCAGGTCACTATGTTCGTTGTATATCAGGGCTCAAGGTGATATCCAGGTCACTGTTTTTATGGTATATCAGTGATCAGGTACTGCCACCAAAATGGTAGCATATGATACAATTAATTATTTTGATGCTAGGTATTTCTTTCCTAGGTTGCTTTGGTGTCAATAAAATGAATCGATTTATTTGGGCTATTGTTCTTCCCCAAAAATGTACTAGATGCCCAGTGTCACATTTCAGAAAGGGGCTGTCGCCACGTGGACATAAGTTGAGGTCTCGTCATGGTTGAGAACACGTTTTTATTAGAACGCTTCAAAAAGTACAAACTACTACATCACGAATTTGCAAAGTCACTGGCTTTCGTATCCTCTTTTGGATCAACTCGACATGTTACGGTAGAGCCTCAATGTAAACCGAGTCACACATATGGTGCACCGTAGTGTAGAAGGATAAATGGAAAATTGCATTGTAGGTCTTGATCTGTGTGTTATGATGGGTCGGTATGATGGTTTTGAGCAGTGCTGGATGCTGTAGTGTGCTATATTGTGCGAGCGCATTACATTGGAAAACAAAACACCTAAAAGGCTGCAGGGCCCCAGACTAACCTGTTTCACTAGGATCACTCTGGCCCCTAACTGAACATTTTAGGGGCACAACCAGAAATTTTAGGGGCACAACATGCCAATGTGATTTTCTCTTTTTTTCACTGTATTACTAATACATATTTTGATAATAGATGCGGAAATTACAATGTGTGGTTTCAAATTCAGTGTCACATTTTATTGTGATTCTCATCTATACCAACTATTTCCACGTGTGTGTGCATGCGTTTGTCGAGCACGGAAGTGGCAGTTTCACGGGAGTGCGCCCGCTAGTCATGCCGCTTCTCTCTGCCCGCTCGCCTCTCCATTGAGAATGCAGCAGGCGCGACAAACGCCTCCCGTGTGAAAAGCCCTTTATGGCACATGAAGTCCTGACCGGGGTTGGGTACCGCTGGTTTTGCGATTGCGAGCGAGTCTTCTCTTCTCTGATAACAGGCAGGTAATATACAGGAGTGCAAATAGTTAGTTTGTGAAAGAGACGTCAAGGCCCTGGCGGTAAAATAAAGAAGAAAAACCCTAAGCAATAAAAGAATTATAAAATTATAAGTTAGTATTTTCAAATGAATGTGCACAGATTGATGGTTTGCGTCAAAGGACATGCCAATGCTGCGACAAGGCGGCGAAAAGCCATCAGTAGACTGATAGTCGTGAGCCCTGTAAATCAATACCTTAAAATCGTTGTTTATGGCAATGCATCATGCGTTTACGGTCCCCTGTATTATGCAACTAGTTCCTATGCTATTTGTTTTTCATTAAAGCTATTGCAGGCTATCTGAAATGCTTGAACCTCTGCAGTTCAGAAGGGTATTGTTTTGTGTTTCCAGCACCACGGACAGCACCACTGTGCGAGACAGGGCTCTACAGTATAGTTTGTGTGACTGATTTAGCATTTGTGTTAAGCCTTTCTTTTCTACCTTGCTTGCTTGTGAGTTTTTCCTTAAACTACACTTGTGGTCTCCCCTGTATTTTCCAGGGAGCTGTTGTGTAGGAGCAAATGGGAAATTGGATATTTAATAATTCATTCCTCCATGTCGTGATTCTGTTTATCAAAGTGTCCAATCCCCCTTGGATTGTACCATTTGGTCAATGTATGATGTTTATCCAAGTATTTTCCCATTGGATTGAACCAGGTGGTTAGTGTATGATGTAGGGATGGGCGATTAATTGAATTTCAATCTCGATTTAGATTTTAGCGTCAAACGATCACAGCACTAGTATAATCAATATCTTTTTATTTTTTTATAAATGTTTTATAGAAAGTGCAGAACAGCTGGATACATATTTGTACATTATTTTAGCTTTGAACATTTTCTTTTTGACCATTTTGTGTATTTTCTTAGGTGAAATTTCAAAGTTCTCAGTTAGTGTTTTTGGGAGAGACATGCTGAATAAATACATGTTTTCAAACTCACTAATAATTGTTTGAATAATCGTGATTTCAATGTTGACCAAAATAATTATGATTATGATTTTTTCCATAATCAAGCAGCCCTATGATGTTTATCTAAGTGTTTTCCCGTTGGATTGAACCAGGTAGTTGGTTAGTGTATGATGTTAATTTAAGTGTTTTCCCGTTGCATTGAACCAGGTGGTTAGTGTATGATGTTGGGACACACAGAGTCACACACTGGATGCTTTGCTTGGGGGGTTCACGTGGCTATGGTCTTAGTGTAGTGTTGTATTGTTGAATGAGATGCTACATCTCTGAGGGGGGTTCGTCCACATATAGCAATACATATTCCAGTGATTTGTAATCTCTTTTTGTTCCTCCATTCTTGTTGAAGTTTGGTACTAAATCGAAATTTGGATTCTAAAGAAGAAACAATATCCCTTTTGTGATATGAAGAGGGAATAGCATCTGAAGTGAAAGCTCTTCATCCTTTCATCTATCTTTAGGGCTGGGCGACACAAAACATTTATTTAATAAACGTGGGGAAATTGACGATCATGCTAAAGTATTACAATTTATGATTTAAGACAATTTAAAAGGCATATATTATCGTAATTAATTTAGGCTACAACTATCTAACTATACTATCAAGATAAGTCATTATCTTAATTTAATGACAATATAATACGGTCAGAATTATTGCCCCGCTCTACCAATTGGCAGTCACTTCTTTTAACCATTACTGAACCAAATTAACCTTGATTCCATCTGTGTCCGTCTCCCTCTCTGTCTTCCTCTGTGTTCTTCTCCCACTAGGCCAGAGCCTCATGGTCGTGGAGGGGGATCTCAGCCAGGGCAGGCAGACTCTCCCCTCCCAGAGCAGGATGAGGAGATCCTGGGCTCCGACGAAGAGGAGCAGGAGGACCCCAACGACTACTGCCGGGGTGAATGGCCTTCATCTCCTCACACACACATCTACCCGGGCCCTTGCAGGCATACATAAACAGAAATGCACAAACACCTTTGTTGACATTCTGTTTGTTGTGTGTGTGTCAGGTGGATATCATCACGTAAAGATCGGAGATCTGTTTAACGGTAGATACCATGTGATCCGTAAGCTGGGCTGGGGACACTTCTCGACGGTGTGGTTGGCCTGGGACATCCAGTGAGTTGACTCACAACAAGTCATACAAGTCTAGGGGAGTTCTAGTTGTTGTCATTTTTTCATGGTGTGTGTGTCTGTGTTTCTCAGGGGGAAGCGCTTCGTGGCGATGAAGGTGGTGAAGAGCGCGGAACACTATACAGAGACGGCCTTGGACGAGATCAAGCTGTTGAAATCTGTAAATCAACACACTAGCTCTTGGATACATTCTATATCTATATTCTGGTGCTTTTTAAGTATAAGAGAAACTCCTGTGAAACCTCCGATTCCAACGCCATGAGGCAAAACATATGTTTTGGGCTAGAGCGCTGGGTTGTTATACTAAAAGTGTCTGGGTAGTTGACCCCCCCCTTGGACGTATTCAGTATCATCTACGCTGCCCAGAAGGACCTCAACACATCTATACACACATGGATGTGTTCGCCATCGCTTATTCTCGCGCCATCGGTGTCACTTTGTATCACGTTGACGTAAACAACTGGCAATGTCTGTCAAATTATGTTTATTTAAACCTCTTTTCTCTAATTGCGGCTCGCTCATTTTTTAGTAACGGTTACAAAAAGGCATAGATCACAGTGTTGAAGATCACATGAGACGTATTTCTAAGTTTCAAACAAGACAAAACCATTTTTGGGTTCAATGCTCCTTTTAACATTTTGTTTTGTGTGTTTGTTTGTGTGTCGTAGGTCAGAGACACGGATCCCAGTGACCCCAGCAGGGAGAAAGTGGTCCAGCTGCTTGATGACTTCAAAATATCCGGAATGAACGGCACTCGTATCCTTTGCAAAAAGAAAACCAGAACATAATCACACCTAATGCATCTTAGTGATCTCTTTCCTTTCCAGCCATCTTGCTGTGAATACTTTCCAATCCCTTTATGAGAACTCTCGTTGTGGAAATGAAGACATGACTGTTGGGGAGGCTTCTCTCTTGACACAAGAGGGAAAGACGTAGCTGTGATCTATAATTGAAAGATGTCATTCCATTATTTTCTCCTGTCAGTGATGGCTCGGACAGACTGATTACACCTATTCTAGGGCAAACTGCAAATTCAGTATGTCCAAAAATTATGAAAAACACTATGGTACCTCTAGCTTAAACCTTGGATTAATTGCTATGATGGAAGTGTTCTTTGGTATGACCCACACGGACAGCTGGTCAATCGCCTCCCGACCATTGCTATTTTGGACCCGATATCTGTTGCAGCTGCATCTAATTACACACTGTTTCTCTTGTTTGAACATCGGTGCCTCAGATAGCCTGATGTCTTTCTAGAAGACGTGTTCCATAGTATGGTGGTGTCATCTTACCACCATGTTGACACTAAGTAGTCCCTATTCTTGCGTTGGGTCTTTTCTCGACTGGTTGAGGTGGGGGGAGATCAATCATGTTCTCATTTGTCGTCTAATTGGTAAGCGCAACAGAAGAAAGGATTGAACCTACATCAGGATAATTATAGTACAGCTACCACTGCCTCAATCACAGTGCATTAACCACCAGCAATAGAAAGGGATTAAAAACAAACGATAAAAAGATAAATGCAGAATGATATTCTTGTAATATTTGTAAATTGAAATATAAATTGCATTGACACAAGGCATGTTATCAGAAAACTGTTCAAGCTGTTTTGTAGTATGCTTTCAATGGGAAGGTAAAACGTTGTACAGCAGACTGGGATCCAATCGGGATTTAACTTGCCCACATCAGCATCTTGAGGGCAAACTAAAACCCTTTGTTTGAAAGACTGCCGTTGTCCTTGACCCCCGTGTTGCCAGATGTGTGCATGGTGTTCGAGGTGCTCGGACACCACCTGCTCAAGTGGATCATCAAGTCCAACTACCAGGGCCTGCCTCTGCCCTGCGTCAAGACCATCATACGACAGGTACCACTTGTTTCCCACCCAACTAGCAGGCTTGGCAGGAACTGAGGTTACCTGACTTCAGGACACCTGGGGGAATTCCATTCCCCTTAGAAATTGAAAATGCTTGACACTTGGATTAGGGTGTGATGTTGGATATTTTGACGTAGATGTTGTCATGGACATTTCCATAAGACATCTTCGTAAGACAAGAAGGGAGAAGTGGCATCCCTATCTGCAGCTTTCCCTTCAAGGACTTTTTTCCTGCTATAACACTTGAGTGTGCCCATTGTTCGGGGCACACTTCAGCGCCTCAACCTCTGTATGCTTGTCGTGGTGCGTGGCCTAGCTTCAGAGACTATTATCTTGTACTATTTTTACCCTTTATTACAATAAACTCATAGTTTATTCTGAGTTGCGTTGTCAAAACAGCACAGTGTGCCTTAAGTTTTACTCTCTCTCACTCTTTGGTTTTACAACTGACCTCTCTAAACATTTGACCACCACTTTTAGACATGACCTTAAGTTAATTAGAGATGGATAGGTGTTATTAAGCAGTTATGGCATGTTGCTCAAGGTGGCTGCTATGGTTAGGAGTCCCAACAGTTTAGCCACTACACTAAACTGTGTAGTGGCTAAACTGTCCTTGATTACACTAAACTGTCCATGATTAACTAAACAGTTGATTTGGCGAGGTCTATCAAGTGTCTTTTATGTTGTAGGTCCTGCAGGGGTTGGACTACCTCCACACCAAGTGTAAAATCATCCACACGGACATCAAACCAGAGAACATCCTGCTGACCGTCAATGAGCCCTACATCAAGAAAATGGCCGCGGAGGCCACCCAATGGCAAAAGAGTGGAGCTCCTCCCCCCTCCGGTTCTGCAGGTCAGAGACGCGTCACTCTCTCAGTCCGTGTGAGAGTGACGGTTTTGTCGCTGTATCTCAGTCCGTCAATGTCACTCAAATGCGGACCTTGAGCGAGCATGGTGGTTTGTTTGACACATAGCTGACTTGACGAGTTATTGGGTTTCTTTATATAGCTCCACAAGTCCAGATCCTTGCATTGCGCCGTTTTGAAGCAATTCATTGTCATTCAATGAATTGCACTCCACTGTACCACCAGTAATGCTTAAAATCCTTACGTTAACTCAATGTTGTTTCTGATTAAAGAATCAAATGTGAGCGTTAATTAAAGATCCCATGAAGAATATTATATTACCGTTAGTGAGCCCCTTATACAGTACTTGAAGAAGTTCAAGAAATTCAGCCTTGTTGCAGAATTACAGAATTACTGGAGCTCTATATCTAAATAATATCATAATATCATATTATACATAGGTACTATATCATATAATATCTATATTATCACGGCCAAAAGATGAGTGCGCTCCAGATGATTTTATGATCTCAAACGACTGAGTCGGGTTCTCCGTCTCTGGTTCTCCCACCTCCACCTCAATCTGAAGTAGACTGAACAGAGACACGGAGGACAAAGGGATGGTTGACCGCGATCGTCTCCCGCCTGACCCCCAGCTGCCGGGGCTCCACCGCCTCGGTAGCGGCGGTGGTGCCTTGTGGCGGTGGTGCCTTGTGGCGGTGGTGCCTTGTGGCGGCGGTGCCTCGCGGCAGCAGGCGGCAGGGCTCCAGTGGGAGACGATCGCGGTCAACAATCCCTTTCTCCTCCATGTCGTGGTTCATGTACTTCAGGGAGCCAAAGTCCCTTCCCCCAATTCCTTCTCAACCATGGCTGAGATAACCCCCACTACGGGTCTCGTTGTGGAAATACCAAAGACGTCAGAGTCCGACGTGTTATGGGCCATAAAACCAACAGCAGAACGGTTATCCAAATAACAAAGAAGTGTACAACACTTGCGTTACAGTGTGTCCATTCACACGCACACACATGTGGCGCTAGTACGGTCGTAGTTCATTGTCTCATTGGCGGGCCAAATTCTCTAGGCGGGCAAGGCAGAGAAAGGGGAGGTAACCTGGCCCCTTATGACGACATATGGGGCCACATTTGAAATCGGAGCGTCTGAGTGTTCATTTTTCAAAGGCGGAGCAGAATACCAAGTGCTTGTTTTACACCTAACACCATTTCTAGCTGCTGAGGGACCATAGGCAGGCTAGAAGAACTCATTAATGTTAGAAAACCTCCGAAAGTGAAGTGATTTTCATGCCATGGGACCTTTAAAGTCTATTTAGTGTGGAATATAATGTGAACTCTTGTCCTCTTGTCTTGCAGTCAGCACGGCTCCGGCCCCCAAACAGGTTGGTTGTTCTTTTCTAAATATGTTTCCAAGTGGCGTCACGAAGGATGAATCATTTAGCTGCTCATCTGGTTCACCAAGAATAACATAAGATGTACTTTCTTAATCCTAGATGGGTGTCACCGCAGTAATAAGACAACAGCGCGGAATTATAAGGAGAATTATGGGAATGTGTACGATTATATGAAATCATAATGTGTTAATGTACAAAATAGAAATAAAAATGAGACATAGAAATGTGAACACAGAATGTAAATGTACAACATCGCTGTTATTGGTATTATTACAAAAGCTAAAAGCAGAACCTCCTCCCCGGTCCCCAGGTGGTGAAGATGTCCAAGAACAAGAAGAAGAAGCTGAAGAAGAAGCAGAAGAAGCAGGCAGAGCTGCTGGAGAAGAGGATCCTGGACATGGAGGGAGGAGCGGGGGCCGAGGAGGAAGAGGAGGAGGACGACGACGAAGAGACCACAGAGGACACCTCTTCCTCCGCCACCGTGTCCACGTCGGCCACCCTGCAGGACATCGCTAACCACGCCCCTGCAGGTGACCCGTCCTCCCGTTACCTTAGGTCACCAGCCATGCTGCCAGCTAGGACGCCGAGTCTGAAAAAAACATGGGGCTCGAGGCCTTTTGCTCAAGGCATTTGGGCAAATCAGTCTACTCACTGCCTCGACCAACTATATTCATGTGCCTTAAAACACGCTGATCAGAATTGGAAGTACTTAACATCTTATTTTTGAAGTACACCTCAACAGAGCCGAAACAATACAAGATAAGTCAATAAAATAGTGAAAATATGTAAAACTGATCAGCAGAAGATGTAGCCTTACCAGCCACGGTTGATTCTAGTGCTAAAATGTTGTGCAAATTACAGAAATTTATGTATTTAAATTATCTGTCAAGTCATGGCTGTATGAGCATGAACCGCTAGCCGATCATATCAAGAGTTCATGTATGCAGGACTCGGGTGAAGTCTGGTCCCTTACCCGTTCCATCTCCTCCAGACGGTGTGTCTGAGGCCCAGCAGAAGCCCGAGGACAAGGAGCCGAGGGAGAACAGCACGGAGGAGGAGCTTAGGATGGAGGTGAACGAGAACGGCCGCGCCTCGAGGCCAACCGGCAGTGAGGCGCAGGAGGTGAAGGAACGGGAGAACCAGCAGGAGGACGAAGGGAAGGAGACGGAGGAGAACAAACATGACACGCACACCTGTAACGGCAAGCTGGAGGAGGGGGAGAAGCCCGAGCAGCAGTCCCTCCACCTCTCTGAGCTGGAGAGCGGGGAGCTGACGGGAGAGGGGGACCGGAAGGAGGAGGAGATGGACACGCAAGGCACCCGAGGAGGCAGTGATGTTGACTCTCAGAACGGTAGTCAAGACGAATCGTTTTCCTTGTTGTTTTGAGATAGTTCTTCACATAAAATTCTCATTCACCCCCTTTCCCCTTCCTGGTGTTTCCCTCTCCAGGCTCCTCCTGCAGTCTACTGGTAAACCCCCTGGAGCCCCTGAATGCAGACAAACTGCAGGTGAAGATAGCCGACCTGGGAAACGCCTGCTGGGTGGTGAGTACTTACTACCAGCTGTAGGTTAACACCATGCTAGGACGCAGAACAGTTGGTTGCTACTTGTCATGTGCTTGGTCGGATGGACCCGGTCATTATTCATACGGGCCCATTCACAGACAAAGTATTTGCTCCCAACATCAGTTTTAAGCCTTGCTTGTTAGAAAATGCAGGGGTTTAATCATGTGGCTTTCCTATCTACAGCCAGCCTGTCTTCCTATGCTAAAGAGAGTTCAAGCCCTGTTCTTTGACAAATCCCACACACATGGTGACTGATGATACAGATGGCCTTGCTGCTTAAATACTTGACCACACTTCTGCAATTGATTCTACATGGGTGATGAGGTCCTCACACGAGCTGAGCCCACGCTGCTCCCTCGCTCTGCGTCTGTCTTGATGCCTACCTCCCCTCCCCTCAGACCAAACACTTCACAGACGACATCCAGACCCGGCAGTACCGCTCCCTGGAGGTGCTGATGGGCGCCGGCTACTCCACCCCGGCCGACATCTGGAGCACAGCCTGCATGGTGGGTCCCCCAACAGCCCCTCCATCACGGGCTGGAGTGGGAACGTTTACATATCGCAACCTCTTATTGGCCTGAGTTGGAGCTATTAATGTGAATTTCAGTTGACGGTGGTTGGGGATCAAATTAATCAATTATCAACTAAATGTATCGATACATGTGTATAGGGTTAGGTCTAGGATCACCGTTGCTGAAATAGTACGATAGTGTACCTCATGTTGTGTTTGTGTGCCTCCCAGGTCTTTGAGCTCGCTACAGGAGACTACCTGTTTGAGCCTCATTCAGGAGAGGAGTACACCAGAGATGAAGGTTTGTCCATTGTGACGGGATCTGAAGCAGTTTTCACAATAAAGAAATAAAAAAAGGCTACAAGCCCACAACTGTGGATGTTAAATATAACTTGTTCATGGTTTATACCAAAGTTGTCTCTGCAGAACCAGGCATATCAGGAGTATCAGTTTTCAAAAAGCTATGATTTTGATGTGATCTCTTCTATTGTACACAAGGCTCATCCCAGGCTCCACCTGAACACAATAACTCTTAGCGGCGGTCTCTTTCTCTTTTCAGACCACATAGCCCTCATTATCGAGCTGCTAGGTAAAGTTCCCAGGAAGCTGATCCTGGCGGGGAAATATTCCAAGGAATTCTTCAACAAGAAAGGTAAATAATCACATGTCTTCTGAGTTGGGAATACTAGCCTCATCTGTGTCTGTTGGTCCGTCTTGACTGTGGCATTGGTGTGATGCTGGAGGCATTCACATAGGAGTTAAGGGAAGGACTGCCACAAAGTCTTCTGTCAAGTATCTGTAGGTCAAATCGTGGAGTCCATCATCGTCAATATTTCACCTTGAAACAAAATAGAACAGAACCAATATGTCTATATATTGTCTGATACCTTATCATACTACTTCTACGATTTTCATGCCAATACTACTAGCTATCATACTAGTCATTCTACTATTTATCAGACTCATAGGCCTACTTATAATAAGTCTATCATAATACTACTACTTAGAATTATACTTCTGGTACTTATCATACTACTACTGGTACTTTTTTCCACCGACAGTACCAGCTCAACTCGCTACGACTTAGTTTGGCACGACTTGGTTTGGTTCCAGGTACGTCGTGTTTCAATCTAGAAAGTACCCCTCAACGTCCGCGGGTCCCGGGTAGTTATCGCACGCATGCCCGAGACTTCGGCACAAACGCGACCACGCGACACATAAACAGACAGGGTTACGCACAGGAGCGTCTCCACCTCTGTCACGGCCCACGGCGTGTTCTTGCGCGCTGAACCTACCGTGTTCAATAATCAATCACTATTGTTGACTGAACGCTGATGCTAGTATTTAAAGATGCCGGGTATCAGGTGTCGGCTGTCTAGTGTAAGGCTTGGATGTCGTGCTCGTCAATATTCGTCCAGTGGCGTCACTCTAGCCAATCAGTGGCCAGCAGCCTGTTTACGTCACACAAAAGTATCAGTTCAGCTCTCTTGGAACCTTGATGGAAGGGTGACAAAAAAAAAGTACTAAGTGGTGTTTGAAACACAAAAAAAGGCGGTGCGAGTTGAGCTGGTACTGTCGTTGGAAAAGGGACATTTGAGAAAGTGTCACATTTGATCAGGAGAAAATAACTCTGAATTCTGAGCCCCTCAGTGTCTTTCACACCTGATCCGACCAGGGAACCCTAGTAACACTGCTGTCCCGTGACTCCTTAACATGAGCGAAAGCTCCCGTCCTTCCCCAAGTCACCCCGGTTCTGCTCCCGTCTGTCCAGGAGAGCTCCGCCACATCACAAAGCTGAAGCCCTGGGGTCTGTTCGAGGTGCTGGTGGAGAAGTACGAGTGGGCCAAGGAGGAGGCCATCTCCTTCAGCACCTTCCTGCTGCCCATGCTGGACCTGGTACCCGAGAAGAGGACCAGCGCCGCCCAGTGCCTCTCCCACCCCTGGCTCTCCTCATAGGGGATGGGGGGGGCCCTAGGGGTCGGCTGCATGCACCACGCAGCACATGGTCACAGGAGGTTTCGCTCTCCCGTTTCTTGCTGTCTTTAGGTTAAAAAATGTACGTTACTGGAACTGACCTGACATGACTGATGGCCACTGTAACACACACACATACACATACACATACACATTCACACTCTGTTTCCTGGCTGTGGATTACACTGGTAATATAGGTAATTAAGGAGGTTTGATATAGAAAAGTTTATTTTCCTTTGGCTGCCTATGAGGATTAGACATGTTCACATCTTCCCTTTGCCTATTTTTCCTTATCTTTGTGTTGAATGAAACTATTTTGCAATTTTTCATTCAAAGTCCGTCTGTGCTGACTATCTTCAACATGGCCACCAAGTAAAATATGAATACACAATCATGGAATATTTGAACTGTACTACGTTTGGTATATTAAAACCCATTTGTTTATATTTTTTTGTACTATAGTAAGCCATGTTTTTCTTTTAGTTGTTTTTGTTATTATTTTAGTGCTGGCAGTACAGAGCAAATGTGGCTAGGTGGGTCGCTAACAAGTTTGCCCTGTTCCCTTGAGATGGCCTGTGTGTGTGTTTAGCAACAATACATACATACTAACCCCAACAACAAATCTTTTTTCCACATGCTAAGTTATTTCTAAGACAACAGAAGAGACGAATCAGAACACTTGCTGTGTGGGAAAAACAAAACGAGCTGAAAAAAACACTTGGCACAATCTTTTGTGAATCTCGATCTCTAATTCCTGCATGAGGCTGCAGAAGTTTTCCCGATAGAGTTGAGTTCAATGGCTGTGTATTTTACACCACATCCTGCATCCTGCATCCACCAGCCACATCTTCAGCTACGATACATCATTCCATATTTGGAGCTGTGTCCACCTGTTCTGCGTGCAGCGCACCAAAGATTTGGCCAGCTCTGTCTCCACCACGCTGGCTTTGGACAGGCTTTCGCAGTGGAACCCTCAGTTGAACGCAGGCTTCATCAGAGGACTGGCCTCATGGACTTTTAAGATGACATGGTTTGCGGGACGACATCTACACAATTTTTTTTCACCCACCGAGATACATTTTTAAATGGTTGCCTGTTCAATTGCAGAGGAGGAAAGTTGTGAGCTCATTTTATTACGCTTATCTTCATAACCTCGCATTGGAACAGCTGGGTGCGAGAGTTGGTTTTTGAAGGGATCCATTGATTGTTATAATAAAATATCGCTGTAATAATGGATTAAGCCCCCCCCCCCCCAAATATGCTCATGACATTTTGTTGACTCATCAGCTGCCAACTCCCCCTCCCCTTTGGTAACAAGAATAAACCATTTTCGAAATAATTCTAGTTGCACTCTTTTCTGAAATTTTATTCCAGGCTACAACTTTTGTGTAATTATTAAAAAACAAGTCAAGCAATATTTCACATCAAAATCTTCGTCACCTTGACTAATCCAATGTTTACCGATTAGTTTCCGTTTTCAGAAGGCAGCTTACGCGTCGTCTACGGGGAAAGGAAGACATAAGAATCACTTGAATGAGATGTGCTCCTCCTTTCAAAATCTCTCCTGCCCCAAAATATGCTTTGAATTAAATTCTAAATGTGTGTTAAACTGCAGCTTAAGGCCCAAAGTCAAGTTGTAGAACAATTCTTCAGGTAACCCCTCCACAGCCCTCTTTACTCAGCCCTACCTAGTCCACATCTCTTATGACGCCTCCAT
The DNA here is from genome assembly GCF_031168955.1 of Gadus macrocephalus. NCBI lineage: Eukaryota > Metazoa > Chordata > Actinopteri > Gadiformes > Gadidae > Gadus > Gadus macrocephalus. The sequence goes on along the minus strand of NC_082382.1, from coordinate 5,844,521 downwards.
GTGTTTCCCTGCTATTCCTCATCAACCCCCGTCCAACTCTCGCCTCTCCCCTCCAGATCTTAATGTCTGACTATCTCACCACCTCCTTAGGTCTTATTCCTCTCTAGCCCATATTTTGGCTGCTATCCCTTTCCCCTATTGTCCCCCAGTCCTTGCTTCCCTTCACACCCAGTCTCCTCTCACCTTTGCCCTCCACCTTGAAGTCCTCGGGTAGTAGCTTGTCCTGCCGGTTTCCCAGGCTGAAGGCCAGGAAGGAGAGGATGAGGGAGTCCATGATGCTGATGATGGCCAGGATGTAGGCCCAGCGCACGGTGCAGTTGCCCAGAGTGTACTTGTCCGTGCGCTGGCCGCACATGCGCTTCACCTGCTCAGAGTCCCATCCGTCTGGGTAGATCATGCAGCCAATCACCATGCAGGTGGCTAGAGGGAGGGAGTGGGAGGGAGGGGTGGAAACGGTAGCTGTCAATTATTGTAATCGTCTTATGATGGGAGATTGGTTGCGGATAATTTGGTGAATCAAGCCTGCAACACACCAGCGCCGCGGTGTGCATTTCACGCGCGTCAATTGCCACCCCTATAGCACCAATAGGAAGCGGCGCACTGCAGCCCCGTTGTGATATGTTTTGAAAGAAGCAGATCAACAATTTAGTCGGTATAGGCTACCATAACGTTATACCAGTGGTTTTATGACTACATATATTGCCCTGGTGCCCATGATCCTCTCTTTGTGCTTACAATGATAAATTCACATAAATTCATCGTTACTTTATGTACCGTCTGGCACTTTGTTTACGGTTTAGTCACTATACACTTTATTTACTCTCATTGCTCATTCTTTTTGCATTGTGGAATTATTATTGTAGTGCATCAACAATCTCCATATGTATAGGACCTTGTATCAAGCCAGGATGTACCAAACAGCTTTTAAAAAGCACTTTTTCAGGGTGTACTTTGGGAGTCAAAGCCAAAGTTCCTTTCCCCCAACTCCTTCTCAACCATGGCTGAGATAACCCCCACTACAAATCTCGGTGTGGAAATACCAGACATCAGAAAACCCAAAGTGTTATGCGGCATAACACCAACAGCAGAACGGTTATCCAAATAACAAAGTGTACAACAGTCGTAGCTCATGGTCTCAATGGCGGGCCAAATTCTCAGAGCGGGCAAAGCAGAGAAGGGGAGGTAACTTGGCCCCTTATGACGACATATGGGGTCAAAGCTGAAATCGGCGCGTCTGAGCTTTCATTTTTCAAAGGCGGAGCAGGATACCTAGTGCTCATTTTACACCTAACGCCTTTTCTAGCTACTGAGGGACCATAGCAGGCTAGGGGAACTCATATTAACGTTAGAAAACCTCATGCAGTGAAATTTTCATGCCATGGGACCTTTAATAATTGCCCTATTAAATATTGTTTGAATATCATGTAATAGGCAAACCATTAGTAAACAAACATTAGTATATAATAAATTATCAACTGTTAATTAACTAACTTGTAACCAAAATACATTATTTTACCCTAGTTTGTATAGCTGCAGTGTTGAACAGGGTTTGACTCTGAAAGGAAGGAAATAAACCCAAACGATCAGGGCCCGGTTTCCCGATAATGTCCACTCTTAGCGCGCTAAGAAGACTCCTACGTTTAGACTTATCAAAGTTGTTTACCGCTCTAGGCTTGGTTCCCAAACGGTCTCTTAGGAGTCTTATCAGGAAACGTCAGCGCAGTGTACGAACAACGCAGTCGTCCAGACAGAAAGTGCTGAAATCGATTGCTCAGAGTTCGATTTGCTGTGCATTGCGCAGGTGCATGCACAGCGTTATAAAGAATATTGCAGTTTTTGTGAATAAAACATTGCTCGAAAACCTTCTAGTAGGCCTAAACATTTATTCAACCATGGGTGAGCATACCAGCATAGCCTGCCCTACACTGATATAGAAAAATATAATGTAACAGCCGAGGGCATTTAGGCAATTACATCCTTAATGTCATCCTAAATTCAAACTCAATTGGCTACGGATGCGAACTTGCAATGAACAATTGAACAACTTGCACATTTTATTTTGTGCTTGTGTGTTTCAAGCAATTCATTTTTTCATGAATGACTTAAAGCATTGGTGAAACACGACACTGCCAATGTGGCTGTTCCATTTGCAACAGGGATTTCTAAAGGTTACTGTACAGTGGCGGTAACTAGCGTCAGGAGCTGAAACATCAGTACGGTAGAGCTAAGAAGGTTCTATGAGCGCTTCAGACCAACCTTAACAACGAACGACGTACGAAAGATACGTAGCAAAGAACGTTCCGGGAAACACGCAAAATGTCAAGGTAGAGGTTACGAATGACGTAGCGTTAAGGAGGCTTTAAGATGGTTTCGGGGAACCGGGCCCAGTTGCCTCGAAACTCTACTCTTTCCCTCTGTAGAGAGGAGCTCATGTATATTTCACTGAGCAGTGAGAGGCCTCCCCTTGCTCAACCATCAGCCAGAGCCATTTGTCAGATCAGGTGACTACATGGGGAAACACTATCCCTCCTAAAGAAAACACACTTTTACTTTCTGGAAGTGTTGCATGCCGTCTCAATCTCTCTTGGTACTCCTATTCCATTTCTCAAACCTCCTGTGGAGTTCATTATAAGTAAGACGGATAGTTACATTTTTGCTAAGGTCACCCTAAATTAGTGCAAATATTTTTTTAAGTACAGAGGAACTGTAATCTGCCGATTACAATTTCAGAATGAAATATGTCCAGCAGCTTTCTGTTCTTGTTTTCTCCGAGATCTTGGTTTCTCTTCTAACAGTGGTATCCAAAAATATGTACAGGGCTTATTGATGACATCAGACCATTCCCTAACTGACAGAAGGCGGTCAGCAAAGGAACACATTGAGCTTTTAATTTCTTCGTCTGAGCGCTGGTTGTTGCGGTGTGAACTTCAGCAGCATAATTTGTCCCTGAATATTCCCCAGTAAATACAAAAGATGCAGAAATTGGCTGGTTTCCATGGACACACACAGACACAGTCAGTCAGTCAGTCACACACAATCACACACACAAAGACACATACAGTCACACACACACACAAAGACACATACAGTCACACACACACACACAAAGACACATACAGTCACACACACACACACAAAGACACATACAGACACACACACACACAAAGACACATACAGTCACACACACACACAAAGACACATAGTCACACACACACACACACAATCACACACAAAGACGGATACAGTCACACACACACACAATCACACACAGTCACATTCTAAGTTTTAACACCAAGGAATATTCAACAACAGAGCAACCTTCACCACTTACAAGAGGCCAGCTGCATCCAGGCGCAGATCTTGTAAACGCTGCCGGCGTTGAAGAAGAAGAAGAGACTGAAGCAGACGATGCTGCCGACCACCAGCAGCATGGAGATCCCCACGAAGAACATGGCCGTCTTGAAGGCCCCGGACGGGATGGAACCGAAGTCCAGGGCACTTCCTTTGCAGATGAGCTCATTGGTGAGGGCGTTGCCAATGCAGTAGTGGAAGAGCCCGAAGTAGCCGGCCTGGGGGGTGTTGACGCTGTCGCCTATCCAGTAGGGCTGGATGAAAATCACCACTGTGATGACCGCGAATGTGATGGTGAACACGATCCACAGCACGCCCACGGCGCGTGCGTTACGCACATAGTTGGTGTGGTAGATCTTGGCGGCTTCCTGGGCGGGGAGCATGGCTGGTACTGTCTCCTCACTAAGAGAAGGTGACTGTTGCTGTCTCCTCCTCACTGATAAAAGAGGCTCTTACTGTCTCCTCCACACTGATAAAAAAAGGCTGTTACTTTCTCCTCCTCACTGCTAGAAGAGGCTGTTACTGTCTCCTCCTCACTGATAAAAGAGGCTGTTACTTTCTCCTCCTCACCGATGGAAGAGGCTGTTACTTTCTCCTCCTCACCGATGGAAGAGGCTGTTACTTTCTCCTCCTCGCTGATAGAAGAGCCTGTTACTGTCTCCCCCTCACTGATAGAAGAGGCTGTTACTGTCTCCCCCTCACTGATAGAAGATGGGGGCCTGATCCTTTCAAGAATAGACTGTTACACATTTAAAGTATATATTTTTGGGTTAGCACCCGAATTATAAATATTTCACACTGTTTGAGAAGTGTTCCTCCAAAATAGGGGTCTTTTAGTCGCTGACGTAGGTCCACTATTCCCAAGTTGTGTCGCTCCTCCTGCTGCGAGAGATGGGCGCACCACGGACAGATCCCTGTACTGAAACCAATGGATTAGTCCACTGAAGCACGCCTGTTTAAAGGTAATAAGTATTGGTCTGTCCTGAGCAGCAGTGGACCGACGGGTTAAGGAGGTCATGAATGATTAATGGTCAGAAGATACGCTCCACTAAGTGCCATCGTCCAAGCTTTGCCAGATGGTGGTCTAATGTGTGATTATTTCATTTGGAGCCACACTTGTTGCAATTGTGGCTATGTGGAAAAGTAGGCATAATGCAAACGTGTCTTTCTTTGTTTTTAAGATCATCTTTTATCAATCGCCCAATCTTTTAACAGGATTATGTACTGAAGAAGTAGGCTGAAAAAAGGTAAGACAAAAAAAAGACTGCATTTACTCCAGATAACCATTAGGCTGTGCTATAACTGAGGCCTTAATGATCTGGGCTTAAATGGATTGAAGCAATACATGACAGAAAATTCGGTCAATAAATCGGTTAATTAATTTATCAACAACTTGACACAAACGTGAACAAATATGTGGCCTACACTATGGAGTCTTTTTTTAATATGTCATGTTTCTCTAACCCGGATATGTTTAATGCTAATATTTCCTTCCCTGTTCGTTGCTCTGAGTGAAAGTTTCACATATTTAAAACAAAATGCTTCATTGTTTGTTCCTCAAGTCAGATTCTAAAAAAGAAACCCATGCACGGATGTTTTGTGTTCATACTTGATTCCGCTACCCACATGTCTTCTTTTGGTCACATGAGCGTTATTCCACATTTTCAACGTGTATCTTTGACTATGGTTATGAAGGACCCACTGTGTATCAGTGTATGAGTGTCCATTTCTGTTTGTGTGTGTGCATGTGTTTGTGCATGTGTATTGGTCCGTGTGTGCGTGTGTGTGTGTGTGTGTGTGTGTGTGTGTGTGTGTGTGTGTGTGTGTGTGTGTGTGTGTGTGTGAGAGTGATACTTTGTGTCAATACATTTGGCTAAATTAAGTGATGCCAACCTGGCGCTAGAGGTAGGTAGTTTATAATCAAGTTATACAGCAGTGGCAATCCAATTTATCCATGCAGAATGGAGTGTGTGTGTGTCGGTGTCTGCGTGTGTGTTTGTTTATGTGTTTTCCTTTTTCCTTCCTGTTCCACAATTTTTTCTGCAGCTTGGAAAATAATATGTTTTGAAATGCTTTTATTTTATTTTCCCCTAAAGTGTCAGATTTACTATTGCAGAAAAAAAGATTTGGCTAGTGCTACACCTGGGTGTTTGTGTAGTCTTTTTTTGTGTGTGTGTGCGTGCTTATGTGCATGTTAACTGTTAACATGCATACTGCCAGTCTCTCTGAGGAAAACGTCTGGGCGAGCGGGGGCCTCTTCAAAGCCCCTATTAAAGGACTCATTTGGACATTTTGATGTTTGTGTGTGTGGGGGGAGTAAGGATAGGGTTATGGTAAGGATAAGGATATAAGGGAAGGCAGCGGAAGTAACGTTCTGAGTACAGAGCTGCTGTTTGTGTCCGGAGTCACATTACAGGGGTCAGAGTGGGACCCTTTTAAAACGCCTATTTTTCTTTATAAGGGGCCGAAAGAAAATATTATTTTAACACCATGACCTCCATACAGTCAGTCAGAGGGAGACTGACTAAACATGGCTGCAAATGGAGCATTCAATGGTCTCTCATTCAATGTAGACCCTCAATGCCATTGTGTTATCAACTAAGCGTGTGTACAAAATACGTGTAAACATCCATGTCATCTCTGACATATTGGGAGGAGGGGGAGGGGGGGGGGGGACTGTCTCACCATGTTGTTGATGGGACTCCCTTTACCATAGTGAGACAGCACCCCCATCCCCCCCATTCCTCCTTTACACCCTTTCTCTAACCAATGAGGTGTCGCCAATCCAGTTACCGGTCAGCTGGCACAGATGGCTTCCATTAGTCTTTTGATGTGTGTGGCTGTGTGTGGCTGTGTGTGTGTGTGTGTGTGTGTGTGTGTGTGTGTGTGTGCTTGTGCGTTTGTGAGGATGTGTGTGTGGGTGTGAGTATGTCGTTATGAGCATAGTGGAGGATGGGTCCAGCACTGATATTTGACCTCTTATTCACCATCCCCCGACACACACACACACACACACACACACACACACACACACACACACACACACACACACACACACACACACACACACACAACCACACGTGGGCACAAAGTTCTGTGATGTGACATTCATTCATTCAATGAGTGTCACTGGCCAAACCCTCCATCACAGAAGCACCCATGCCTGTGTCAGCCACTGGTTTAAAGCCTGCCCCATCCCAGTAGGAGGCCATGTAGCTTGGGTAGGAGAGAGGCAGAGTGTGGGTCAGCCTGTGCCTCAGGGGCAGTATCTAGATATAGGTCTTCCTCTACTACACAGAGGCCTGTCTATCACTTATAACTGCTGCTTTCTGAACACACCCATGCTGGAGGATGGTATGGATTTATGCTGCATGTGGTCGCTTAAGAACACACAGACGCAGCCACACACACAAACTCATGGTCAGATGCACACACACACACACACACACACACACACACACACACACACACACACACACACACCCTTATTGTTTGAGACACCCAAACTACGGGAAACAAAGTATCAAAGAAGATTTCCCCCTGGAACTAAAAGGAGTGCTGGTTGGGCACACACCCTCCCTCCCTCCGGGCACACACCCTCTCTCCCTGCCTCCGGGTACACACCCTCTCTCCCTCCGGGCACACACCCTCTCTCCCTGCCTCCGGGTACACACCCTCTCTCCCTCCGGGCACACACCCTCTCTCCCTCCGGGCACACACCCTCTCTCCCATCCGGGCACACACCCTCTCTCCCATCCGGGCACACACCCTCTCTCCCTCCGGGCACACACCCTCTCTCCCATCCGGGCCCATGTGAATGAGCTCTGGCGTAATCCGGGCCGATGAAAACGGTTTTATTACGGTGAAGAATGATCAGCTTAGAGAGCTTCAAAGCCGAGCACTGGGACTGTGTGGAGGGGATTATGGAGACACAAAGACTGGGGAAAAGGAATAAATATGAGTGAGCTCCATCTTATCATTCCCCCTTTTACCTCCTTTTGTTTTGACTTGTTGCTCGATAAATGGGGTCGATAACAACGTTTGAGTATTATTATCTAAACTATAACTTGGAGCATTAAAAAATGCCTTTCGATACTCATATCTAACTTTTGTTTTTTATTGAGCTCCCAGTTTTGTATTTCAATATTTTATTGACTTCTGACCACACCCATATAATTGTTTATTTAATCATCATTTAATTATCAACTTTACATGGCTTAACTTTTCATAAATACGTATTAAAGGAGACATATTATGGTACTTTCCCAACAAGTAAACATAGTATATGAGTTCACGAAAACATGTTTTTGAAGCTGGAAATAGCTTTCAGGCAAAAAAAATCATGCCTACTGCTATTCCCCGTATCCCCGATATTGTTTCAGTCCCTTCAGAATGCGCTGTTTGTGTTGTCTGCAGCTTTAATGCAAATGAGCTGCTGCCCATTGACCAATGAGCTGTCAGAGTGAACCACAGCATGGAGGAGAGGTGATTGTTGCTGTTTGCGGAGCTCTATATCTATATAATATAATATAAAATAATAATAATAATATAATATAATGTATAGGTATTTATATAATAATATATCTAACATCACGCCCATAAGCTTGGATGATATTATGAATCATAACGGGCTCCGCGGCCGTGGGCTACTGGAACGAACAGAGCCGCACTGTACCGCAAAGAACAGCGGCGCACCGCTCGGTGGAAACGAGGCGACTGAGCGGGTTTGTTGGTCCTCATAGCCTAGACTTGAGGGGATAACCCCTCCCTCCGGGCTGCTCCACACAGCCAGGGCTCCTGCTTATTGGTTCATAGCGCGGCCAGGGCACCAGCCTATTCGTGAATAGGACTTTCCTCCTCTCTCCCATTAAACCCCATGTTATTCACCGGCCGCCATCACTTTCAGGGAAATGAATGGGAGTCAACGGAGGCTGAGGGAGGAACGTCCTCCCTGAAGTAATTGTCAACAGGCGATAGGGGGTGCTAATGTCCCTTTACCCAGGGAAACAAACATTACATTTACAAAGGCATTAAAGTAGTCATATTTAAGGGCATTCATTCATTACAGCAGTATGGGCAATCTACATTTTTTATTCTCAATAATGTTAAGGAGGAACTTCCTCTCCTCACTGGAGAAGCCTATAATATAATATCTAAATATCTATATAATATAATATATAATTTCACGGCCAAAAGCTGTGTGCGCCTCCGGATGATATTATGAATAGACTGTGTCGGCTTCTCCGACGTCTCTGGTACTTCCACAACAACTCAAATTTCTAATGCACGCGCTACTAAAGTTGCGTGATAAAACCCGCACAAATCACTACTGCAACGGATTTCTGACTGTTCGCGCGACCAAACTCAGGCGACACCGCGACCAGGAGCCCGCTGTGGCGTTTGGTGTGAACGCAGCTTTACTCTACGTTCACACCAAAAGCGTCGGGTTAATGCAACTCCATACAAAGTCAACGTAGAGACGCTTATCAGGCGACTTTTGTCGGCAGAAAAACCTGGGGTGCGACATGATGAATGGCGCAGCATGAACACCCTGGTACGGGCGAGTGCCTTAACGAGGATTTAGTAGCGCGACACAATGCGACACGTCGGCCGAGCTGAAATATTTGAGGGGCGGTGAGCCTGGAGTGTAGCCTGGTCCTACCAGGCTCTCGTATTTCATTTGATTTGTACAGAGAGTCTGGACCTGCTCAATTGACAAACGTTAACTCACTTGAAGGCGGGTGTCTGTTGAAGTTTAAAACTATTGGATCTGCCCAGTGCCACTCTGGATCTACCATAACCAATCGTTAACGTTTGGCCGGGAAACACGTTGCGCGCAGGCTGTAAACAAACCAAACACTGTGCGCGAAGATGTCCGTCAACGAGAGCTGACTTTAACGTCATCGTTCTCAGCCACTCCCTCTGTTCGCTGATTGGACCGCCAATAATCTGGCTTCCTAGGAACCCATGCATATGAAGCAGACCCTAGTACTGAAGTGAAATGAAAATTGAGCGGAAGTAGGTAGGTGGGCGGTGCCAGGCTAGCTGGAGTGCGGTAGCACCAAGGTGACTATTAAAGCTAACCATTGTGGACGTAGCGGAGCCTTAAGAACGTCAATATTTAACCTAGAAACACCGTGTCAAGCTTAAACAGTTACGTTATTTCATGTTAGTTGCGCTAAAATTATTAATCGATTGGAAATATGATTGTTATATATCGGGTCTTTGTCTGTGGGACCCCCGTTTATATGGCTAAAGGCTAGCTGCTTGCTTCATATCTGGGTGTTCTCCCGTTGGTAGCTAAATGCTAACAAAAATGCTTGCCTGTCTGGGGGCGAGGGAGGGCCATCGGACCTGTCACTGAAACCTCTGCGGCATTAGTAAGGAGATTTGATTCATGACGTTTAGTCGAGCAGGCGTTGACTGTAATGTTGATTTTCTTTAAGTTCCTGTACGATTATTCTAAGTTCTACACAAATGGAAGATCATTTTATGCATGACTATTTTGAGGGTTGTTTTATTTTAGCTCATGTACCAAACATTTTCTGCGCACTCCATGTCCCCGCACATGGAGTGCGCGTGCGTGCGTGTGTGTAACATAAAAGGTATTTAGTCAATTAGGTCGCATTCAGGTGTTTTATTGTGCTCACCATTGGTCTTTTACATGCCTATTTTGTGTGTTGTGTATTAATGTCTTCTTATTGACTGTCAGTGTGTTCTTTACACAGACCTTTTGAGTTTTGTGTGTGTGAGAGATAGATGAGAGGTTCCTTGTATACCACATAAGGTCATAGTTAATAATCAGGTTGCGTTTAGGTGTGTATTTGTGTATTTGCCATTGCAGAATTATATGATTTATCGGATTTCTCGCAATATACGTTTTGGGTGGGTTTTTGGTTGATTGGACGGTTTTTATTCTATAGTTGAGCTGGAAATTGCCAACAGAACAGCTCAGCTATTTTATACATTATCTCAAATGTATTCAAACTTGACCACATTATCTATTTATTTTCACTATTCACTTTATTTGTTTACAACCATTTTAAATGTTTTAAAAAAAATGGTGTGCATGTTGTCATTGTTTACTCAATTTAGACTCCATTTAGACTTCAAATCCCTTCACTTGATTTAAGCCATTTAACATTTCTTTGTCTTAAACTATGTGGTTTTACGAAAACATATTTTCAACCTCATTTTGCACTACAGCACTCATCGCATTTTCTAGTTCTTGTCTGATATTGTGATTCAATTACTTTGCTTTGCAATCACGACGACATTATAAAGTAGTTTTTTATGTGAAATGATGCAATAAACACTTTGTTCTACCGCTAGTGCCACGTTATAAACTCATTCTGTCTGACCTTTGACCTCAACGTGTTTAAGTCAGGCCTTTGTTTCTACCTCTCCCTGGGAGCACGCTCTGTTTACAGGAGCAGTTTAACCGATCTGTCCTAGATCCCACCTGCGGTGCTGTGAATGAAGCAACTTGTTCAGCCATCTGATTGGTGGGTTGTGCTCCATGGGGGCGGGGACGTTCCCTCAGTAGGAGGAGGTGCCTGTCAGTCGGACTGAGTTGTATCCGCCCACCTCGCCCAGTTCACGGCTGAGGAGGCTCCGTTGTGTCGGTGGTGGTACTGGTATCTCTGTGTTAAACTGGGAGAAGAGGTTCGATGTCGGCAGCACGGTTCGCCTCTATGACTTTAAACAGGATGCAGCGGACAGACACAAGACGGGGATAACGAAACCGAGCGAGGAGACAACGACGGGCGTGAAATGAAGGCGGGAGGTGAAAAGGAAACAGACGAGTTTTATAAGGCGGTGTGTGTCGGCAGGTCTTCATGGCCAGGCTCACGGTGCTCTCTACCCCACAGTGGCGTCTGAGGTGCAGCAGCGGGTCCTCATCATTTGGGCACATTGATATAAATCAGATATAGCTGAAGTTCTCCTCTCCGGCTCCAGGATGGCTCAGAGCGACTGCTCTGTCAAGGTCTCCCTGAGGTAGGTCCGCGCCTCCCTCCTCTCCCACCACGTCTGCCGACCTCTGCAGACCACGAGCTGCTTACAACGCATAGACCTGCACGGCCGATTTCACCGGCTGCTTTATTTTTATATTGGGGTGCTTTTGTGTTTTGGCAGCAGCGTGGTTTACCCTTTACAGCGTGGTTTACCTCTGCAACGTGGGTGTCCAGCAGTGTGTTGTAGGCATCCCTGTTCTGCGATAAGGGTGCTGCTCCGCACACTATTGATAAGGCAGCATGTGCCCAATGGCACAAGCATCTTCAAGAATGCGCGGTTTGTATTGGTTTAGTGCTTATATCTATAAGCTTTAGGTTATATCTATAACCTATAGGGCAAACCTTGTGAAAAGAGCAATTCTACACCAGGCAGTGAGTTGACAGATAGGCCCACAAGCACAGCTGAGAAACGGATCAAAGCCTTCATTTCTAATTTGGCCAAGCCTCTTATTTGCATTCCGCAAAATCAACATGCATCATAAATGTAGGATATTCTATAGTATCATATAGTATAAAAGAGTAGAAAATATTGTTTCCCAAGGACTACAAGTATCCTACATTTGTAGGCTACTTGTAATATTCTGCTTTGTCTGCCCTTCTGCAAATGATTCGATCACAAATACATGTCCTCCTTCACACCAATGTCATTCACCACAGAGACATAAGGAGACTTGGTTAGCCCATAGTAGTTCAATCAATACAATGGGGTTAATTTCTATTAAGAATCCCAATGGTTTTGGCATTCACATGTCATAGTTTGGAAGTTGATACACAAGAGGAACTTAGTGTTATCAACTAAAGGAATGTCATATACTGGGAATCTTGAGTGATGATTTGAGTCCAAGTCTGTAACTACAGTCTTTGTGGGCGGGAGTCAGATCTGGTCTATTGTCATCTAAATGACCTGAGGGCTTTTACAGCCAACATCGTGGGCTCCGTGGTCAATTAGCCGTTGAGAGAGTTTTCCTTTGTGCGCTCACACTGTCACTAAGAGGAAGTGTTTTACTGTTCTGAAGCCCCCAAAAAGGGGAAGGGAAGGTAGCCAGCAGCTGGGGACCGGCAGCTGACTATCACGGTGAAATGCTGCGACATGAGGTATTGATTGAAGACACATCTCGTTTGCATTGTAGTTGTAAAGCAATGTAGCGTGATTTTGAGAAGACTGGTAAAAAAGATCTAATAACAGATATGACACACAAAGACACACACACACACACACACACACACACACACACACACACACACACTTTTCCCTTACACAATAACACAATCTAGCAAATGGACAAATAAAGCCACCACACAATAGGAGTAATACAGTAACACAAAGTCATTTTTAGCCCCTGCGACTTAGCCATTAAATCAGTGGCTTGCATATAATGGTGTAATGCATGTTTGAGATAGACCAGCTCTCGTGTTAATTACACGGCTGCAGATGTGGAGCGATCCCATTCCGAGCTCTCTCCCATCGTGTGTGTCCCCTTTCTGTGCGCTTTTAGCCATGCTGCATAAATGGCATTAAACACGCCTCTATTTGTGCGTGTGTGTGTATGTTTCTGAATGTCAGGAAATGGGAAGCCCACAAATAAACAGGGCGAGCGAGATGACTTCCTGTGGAACGAGTGGCTTTTCTCGATGACCTACAAAGTCTTCCCTGAGAAGTTGTCCCTGGTGTGGAGGGGGGCTGGAGGGGTTGTTGGGGGGGGAGATGATAAGAGGGAGGGATGGTGTGTAATTGCTCCCACGTTGCCACTGCCTCGGGGCTGGTTCCTTGTGGCTCAGCCTCTTCAGCTTCACTTCCTGAATGCCTGCCTTGCCTTTAACCTCCACAATGCCGTTGCAACCAATGACATGACCTGGATTCTGGTTGCTGGTGGCTGGAGAATTGGATGGGAAAGGACATAGGCCTACACATACATCCACCACTTATACACCACACAAACACACACAAACAGAACCACACCACACACACCAAATACACACAGAAAGAGCGAGAGAGAGAATGGGTCAACCTATATCCTGCTGACCCACACACTTAATTCGCTGGTTGTGTGCACTGCGGCTCAGCCAAACAAAATGGCACATCTCCTCTAAGTGGCTGTCATTAAATTGCTTATCGCTAGTTGGTGCATCAATAAAGAACGGACTGAAGCGGAGCTTTCACTTAGGTTATAGCCTCGAGTGACAATCACACAGGAATGTAAAGACTCTCATTCACTCTCAAATTTGACATGTGACCACCTCTGGCCTTCCACAAGATCTCGCTCTCGCCCTCGCTCACGCTGCCTCGCTCCTTTCTTTGCGTCTCATAATGACCTTGCACTATTCCCTCGATCTCTGCATAGTTCCTAAACCTCAAGCACCAAATTGGGAGCGTGACAGAGACCACATTCTGCACAGAGGTGTAGAAGACCCCACAGGGGAACGGATGAGACACAAAGACCTGATCTGTTGAGGACCAATGTGCTACTCAGGTGGTGGGAACTGGGTGGTGGGCAGCCATACAAAACGCTATCCGACCATCTCTTTGGTCTTGTGCTTAGGATCTGGATCAAATGCAGCCAAAGGGTGCTGCCAATATAGATAGGTGGGAGGAGAGTGGATTCAGTGGTTCTCCCGCCAACAGTTCCTGATGTATTCTCGACAAAACAAGCCTGTGTACGACACCTGTATGACCCGGACATGAGGCAGGTCAAAACACACTGGCCCTTCAAAACAAACAGGAGCAGGGAGACACCAAGGGCCAGAGAGTCACAGAGGGCCCCTAACTGCTGATATACAACGGCATCAGATGCCTGTAGAAAAGAGAATGAAATAAAAAGCAGTTTTTTTTGCCAGTGGCCCCATGTCCGGTGTGGGCTACCAGTCTCGCCTGCTTCCTGTGGGGGTCAATACCGACCCCATACTGCTCCCCAGGGGGGCACTTTTTGTTGTGGTCTGGTGGTGTCTGTGTGTGTGTGTGTGTGCGCGCATCTTTGTATGGATGTGTTTGTATGTACATTAGTGTATGTATAAGAGTCTAAGTGGGTAGCTTTGTGTTTTGTGTGTAACTTCTGATCCCACTCTGTGACTTCTTTGTGCGCACTATTGCAGGTCGGTGAAAGTGAAGGCATTTTTGCTTTTGTAGCTAAAAGACAGTTCATTCTAATCTTTGAATCCGACCAGAGTGAGGAAACTGAGCAGGAAATGACACATTGAGCACACCCATGCTAGCTACCCACCGCTAACATCATCACTTCCTGTCACTGAGGCTGAGCGACGTGTGGGGCTGAAAATGCGTTTCAAATACGTTTTCGAGGTGAAACGCTGGTCGTCAGTATTTGTTGATGTGTGGTATATTAGATGTCTCATGCACTCACAATGGCAGCAGTATTGGCTCCCGATGTTAGATTAAGGGAGGCTTGCTAGACAAGATTTAGCTGGTGTCAAATAAAATAAATACACCCATAGGAAAATGTGGGCCACTGAACGGTAACATTTCAAAGTGCCACTTCGACCGATCAGCTTGATGTGTTTGGTTCTTGCAGCAAAATAATAATGTAACAAAATCGACCACTTCATCTAGGGAGTTTGACCTCATTGGATACAGAAACAGCATTACTGTGGTAAATCACTAGAATTTTGAAAGAACACAGTTCTTCTAATTAAGCCACCCCTTTAGTTAAGCAGCATGACTACTGTGAAACACCAACCAACAGTGGTAGTTGAGGGCGTACCCTCCGGTTTGACACATTGGTTAATCGACAGCAGGTCTGTTTTACCTCGTAAACTACGTCTTTTTCTCTGCCAGATGTCTGCTGTTTCTCTTTATCTATAACCAACGGAAACGTGAGGGAAAGCAGACACAGAATTACTTAAGCTGAGAAGAAGGTAATCAAGACGCATCTGTGGCAAAGTAAAAACTAAGACATTTCTGTGGCACTGTTTCATAAGCAAATCATGTGGCTGTTTCTTTGTCACTGATCATAAAATGGCAATCCTCTCTCAGCAGCTGCCAGGTCATGTGTTGGCACTCTCAGAATAGGGGTATTAATCAAGGGTAGAAGTGCTGTGGTCTTTGGTTGGAGGTGTGGGAAGTGCTTGGAGTGGATAAGACTGCTGAAGCCATAGAGCAGTGAGACAGCTCCTATTGATAAACTACTACTTCTAAGTGTATTAGTCGTCACAGAAAGCAGGCTGCTGTTGCGATATGACTTCCTTAACGGCTGCCATGGGGCTATCCCCATATCCTGTTCACTTCCTGTTTTCATTAGAGCTGCTGACATGCCAGAAGAAATAACCAAACGATTGTGTCTGTGTGTATGTGTATGTGTGTGTGTGTGTGTGTGTATATATATATATATATATATATATATATATATTTATAAATAAATAAACACAACCCGTTGTTCGAGCTTAAGATAACCAAATGTTGAGAGCTGCATACAACTGCATATTTAATACAATAACAAGAACAGTAAAAGCAATGCTTCTTACTGTTTGTACTACTGTATTTGCATTTCAAAAGAATTGAACATGCTAGCTCATATTTGAATTTTCGCTTGTATTTGAATCGTAACAGGTTTCACGGGCAGTAGAATTTGCATCGGCCTGTTATAAGGTCAAAACCCATGTGAGTCTAGCAGAGGTCCTCTAAGCAATCCAATGTTGGCTGACACGGTCATTTATCAGCATTGAATTGCCCCTATATTGTTTGGTGGTCAGCAATTAAATTGCTTCATCCCATTGCACCAGAACTTTGGCCAATTTTGGTCTTCAAACATGAACTGCAGACTGGTTAATGAACTACACGATTTAGTGTCAATTAGCAAAGAGTTGAATGAAGGATAGGATGCTTTGTGTGTGTGCCTGTGTGTCTGCGATATGTGTGTTTGAGTGTTTGTGAGAAGAGAGAGAGAGAGAGAGAGAGAGAGAGGCAGAGGAGACATTGAATAGGTCTGATGTCACTGCAGGTCTTTGTGCTTTATGCTGAGCTGGTGCGTGCACAACAAACACACCAACACCCACACACACATGCACATACACATGCACACACATACGAGAGAGAGGGGGACCAAGAGAAAACGAGGGAGAGAGAAAGAGAGAGCGAGGGAGGGGGGAGAATGAAGGGGATATAGAGTGAAGGAGAAAGAGGGGGAGAAGGGGCGAGAGAGAGGAAGGACAGGTAGAGGATCCATGGTGGTGGAGAGTTTATTTAAATGTGATATAAAGGACAGGACGGGAGGTGGTAGAGAACCGGGGGCAGTACAGACACCAGGGGAACCAGACCAGACCTGGCCTCCTATCTCTCCTATAGAAGACCCTCTGGTTGGGCACTGTGATCCCCTCGTCATGAAAAGAGCAGTTTTATGCCCTCATTCAAAAGGAGGGACCGAAAAGAGGGCAAAAGATGCAGAGGACTGTCATAACCGAGGGAGAAAAAGAGCGGGTTTCTCTCTTCCGGTGTCAAAAGGCCTACTGTAGCATCTGAATAACTCCCAACAAGCTATATGAAGAGTGGGTGCCTTTTTGGGTGTGTGGCACGCGTACGTGTGTGTTTGAGCATCTGTACCATCTTTCTGTGCATAATTTGGGCACAGCTGCGTCCATTTCCCATATTCTCACAGAGGGAGGAAGACACACAGAGAATGACCCTATTGTTCCTCTCTTTAGTGGTGTATAGTGTCATATATATAACACTATATAAAAGAGCTCTACTAAAAGACTGAATGTTGGGTGACAATAAAGTAGGCCTATTCAATTTTGTAATATTTGAGTGTGTTGTTTGTGTTTGGATATAAAGTTGAAGATTTGACCCATGGTTGTTATTCACCTCCTACTCTAAGTAGCTTAATTCTGCTGCTGATTTTTGTGTCTGTGGGTTGGCTCTGTGTAAGTGCACGTGATTGTTGTAATTGCCAGTGCCTGTGAGTGTTAGTGCATGTGAAGGTGCATGTGTGAGACAGCCAGCAGGCAAAGGCTTAACAGGGATGTCAGCGCTTCTAATTAAATGTGTGCACAGACTTAGAACTGTCAAAGCAGAATAAGGCTTTCTCTGATGACACGGCTCATTTTACTATTTTAAGATATGTCTTTTGTAGGACAAGTACTGTCTATAATAATAATAAACATATTCATACTTAATTATAAAACTTAGTTGCCAATTCATGTGATCATACATTTATTGTGATTGTGTTATAGTATTATTAGAATGTCTTATAGCTGCCTGTTCTTTTGGATTGTATTTAATTGCACTAGATACAATTCTGCTATTGACTGATTTATTAAAAATAACCCTGGGCTAAAGTGGAGGGGAAAAGTAGTAGTACTCCTCCCAAACACTTGTCTTCAGACTAGCAAGGTGGCTCACTAGATAACCCAGCCGCTACGTAGCATCACTCCAGAGAGAGGCTAATCAGGGGCTAAAAAGTCGGGTGAGAACCAATTTGTTTTTACTTCTGGACCAATGGCACGGTTCCAAGATGACCATAAACGCCCCTCAAGCAATGTGTGTTGAAAGAAACATGTGACCATCCTTTGCTTGTATTCTCTACCAAAAACTACACAGCCATTGTGTAGAGTGAATTATTGCCACCATGTTGTAGACTATTATTCAATGACAATATCTCAAATAACTGAACGCGCACACATCTGAGCCTGTCAAATGGATTTAATGCTAAGCGTTATCCCCAGTGCATGTGGTTGACAGGAGAGATGAGTGGGCTGATTCCCTCAGACAGACAGTCTCAATGGCTGCGGTAGTGCTGAAGCTTTGCGTTGGCAATCAGAATGGGTGGCTCAGGCTTCTAATGCTAATGCTAACCTAGCCTACTCCCCTAGGGTGTCTGTCAGTCCAGCCCAGTCATAGCGTCTATGTAGAAGAAATGTGACAGCTAAACCTTGATCACGCTATAGTGCAGCAGACCTGCTGTTTGCATTTAAGTGTCTGGCTAAGGTAACTGTAGCTGTTCCTTTGTGTTTGATTATAATCTAACCTTTTTTAACTTCTCGTTGGCAACTGTGTGTGTTTATCTATTGGTTCACCTGTTACCTATATATTAATATAAAAAGCTGGCACCCAGCTGGACGCACGCGCACACACACACACACACACACACACACACACACACACACACACACACACACACACACACACACACTGTCATGGCGTGTATGTTTATTAGTCAGTCGTGAAGAGATGAGTGTGGGTGGATGTCTGGTGAGGTCTCATCTGCTACTGATAAATCAATAGATGCCAGCCCCGCAAAGCTGAAGTGTGAAGAATCATGTTTGTCAGCATGTTTGTGTTTAAGAGAGCCAATCATGTGTGGTTTTACTTGTGATACTGTTTGCTTTTGCTCTTCTCCAAATATTGTCTTTTTATGGGGGCGATAGATGCTTAGATACCAGCAAAACCTATTTGAAAAGAGCAGAAACCTTAATAATTCATTGGTTTAGTCAGCAAAAAAGATGAATGCAGATGCAAGGTGGCCCAGTAGCCACCTTGCATCTTTGTAGCCCTGGCCAGTTAAAACGCCTTAAAACTGTATTATACATAAATGTCCATTCATCCATCACTGTCCCTGTGGGACCCAAGACAAAGGAGACGGGGAAAGACAGAGGGGTTAAAGTAGGGGAACAGAGGGGAGGGGGGGGAGGGGGAGGGATGACCTAGAATCAGCTTCGGTGGTGCGGACTGAGTTGTGTCTCGCCAGCAGTGAGCTCCTTTAGATAACGAGGATGTAATTGGACAGTAATGAGGTTCTTATGACTTCTAGAGTGCCCAGCACACTTCACCAAGGCACCTCCTCGCTGAGCTCTTCATAGATTATTATATGCTCTTATTTTATATTCTTATGTTATATGATATTATATTTATTTTATGATATTGTATTAGTTTATTGTTATTTGTCTTCTTTATTTTTATTTATTTTTATTATGATACATACCCATTTTATATATCGTTAAAAAGCTGTGTGATACGCTGAGCAATAACAAAACCCCAATCGATGATGCAATGTTGTTAAAAATTGGGGTTATTGTCATGGTCTCTGAATGCCCCTGTCTCCCCCCCCCGTGGCCCTCTGGGTAATGTATTTCATTATGGTGTGTTGGGCGGGATGCCTAACCCTCTCATCCCTCTGTGCTGCTGACCCAGTCCTATGTCTCGCTGCTTTGTCGACGGAAAGGCTAGAAATGTGAGATCTTTAGTGCCCTTCCCCTCCCAGCCTCATGCCCTCTTTGTTCCCTCTGTGTTATCTGTATTCTTGAAGTACTGTGTGTTTGTCACGGGACATGGATATCCATACACTCCTACACAAACCAAAGATACTAGGACATGGGACACAAAACACAAGTACAATAGATTGCAGATCATAGTCACTGAACCCTTACCTGAAATGGGTAGTCCTCTTAAACAAACCAAAATTTGTAACTACCTTTTCTTGCCTTCTGCGGCATGGGTGTTAGTTTACATGTCAAGAGATAACTCAACCAGAACCAGTCACACAGGTCCCCCTTCCTCTGTCTGTTCCTCTCCTCTGTCAGCCGGTGGTCACCACCTCAGGCTGTCGGTCCAGGGCTGGGTCAAGCTATTTAGCGCAGTCTCGTGTAAACTCCATAGCATCTAATAGGCAGTTGACAGTTTTGTGTGTGTGTGTGTGTGTGTGTGTGTGTGTGTGTGTGTGTGTGTGTGTGTGTGTGTGTGTGTGTGTGTGTGTGTGTGTGTGTGTGTGTGTGTGTGTGTGTGTGTGTATTTTATTATGTTCTGCAAAAACAGTGCTCTGAATTAAGAGAACATGTACACAACATAAAATGAATTTCAGACATTGGCAAGGTACATTATTTTTGATATCATTTGAACAGAATCGGAAAATCAATAAGATAAAAAAAATCGATCAAACAACAATTACATTAATTGAATCGCTTATTGTGAACATAATTCCATTGTAATGTGCCCGCGGATTTAACAACCACCTGGAGCACCTTAGCAGGGACTGTCAGGGTGTCATCCCGTCTTGTGTGGTACTCTGGATATGCAAGGAGTTTCCTGATCCGGGAGGACAGTGGCCCTCATTTATCAAACGAGCGTACGACAGAAAACGTGCGTAAAATGGACGTACGCTCATTTCAACGTTGAGCTTGGCATTTATCAATTTGAACGTGAGCGCAGGCTGCGATGAAATCTCACGTCAGGTCTGAGCTCGTGTACGCAAGTTTTTTTGGCGCAACATACGGGTATTTCAATGATGAATAGTGCAGCACAAGTAGCCCATGTTCAACATCTGTATTAATTACTAAATAAATTGGAATTAGCCCAGCCGTTCAAACAATTACAATCAAGTCAGGCCTAATTAAAAACAGTATTGCTATGAAAATAATTAGAATGTGACAGGTGAAATGTTTATTCAGCTGTCTATATTAACAGGAGCTTTGCCAAATAGGTGGTCGTGTCTCAGCGATGGCAGATCTGGCTCTGTTAAGGACCTCAACGCACAGACGAGAGAGTTTTTCGAGACCGCGCCGATTTTTTTAAGGAGGGCGATGAATGGCTCTTGAGTCGTTTTCGTCTCCTAAGGCATCTCCTGATGGAGCTATGCAATGCTTTGGAGCCACAGTTAAGGCGAGAAACTAGGCGATCAAACGCAATACCTGTGCAGGTTTGCTCTACCTTGGGATTTTTGGCCACCGGGATCTTGCAGCGGGAGATCGGGGACAGGTCTGCTATTTCCCAGCCAAGTATTAGCCGAACCATGCCAGCAGTTTTGGCAGCTATAATGTCCCTCTCCGAACGTTATATTAAATTCCCATATAATAACGATCAGCAAACTGGAATCAAACGGGATTTGTATGCTATTGCTAGGTTTCCAAATGTGATTGGTGCGGTTGATTGTACCCATGTGCGTATGAACCATATATTAATGATTACGCGTACATCAACCGCAAAAGCTACCATTCAGTTAATGTTACGATTATTTGCGATGCCAGAATGTCAATCCTGAACATGGTAGCCCGATGGCCTGGGGGCACGCACGATTCTTTTATTTTCCAAAATAGCAACGTTGGGCATCATGTCGGACCATTTCTTCTTCACCTTATTCGGAATTAAATAACTTTAACGGAATGCAAACAATAGCATATATGTGAAATGTTTTAAGCTGGATAACAGAAGTTGTACATTTAATTTATTATTTAATTAATTTAATTAACAAACCACTTCCGTAGCCCGACGAACATTGGAAACACTATTCACTGCAACAGTTATTTCCTTCCATATAGCATTCTTTTGCTGGCCTTTAATGCCAGCTATAGGCTACCAAATAAAACCAGACGGTTCGCATCCACCAGTGACCCGAGCGTCTCCATTTGGGTCTCGGAAAAATTCCTCTATTTTACCGTTGGACGTTTCTCCATGTCGTAAAAGTTAGGGGCGAGACTTCTGAAGACGTGCTTTTATATGGGCGTGTTACGTTAATTACGATCGATCTCAGCCGCCGTATTTATCAACACCAAGATCCTTCGTACGCTGGGATTGGTGTGATACGAAGGTTTCGTAAATCTCACGTGGGTCCTATCGTAAGATGAATCATGCGTTCAGATTTGCGCTCATTTCTACGTTCGTTTGATAAATGAGGGCCAGTGTGTGGGCTTCCGACTGCCCCCTCGACTGAAGAGGGACTTTGGGAAAACACCCTAGAAGACTACTTCACTGCAGATACTAATGATAACACATATACAAACACACCAACACAATATTATTGCATTACAAACAGCCCCAGCTGTGGACCTCGGGAACAACTGCATTTTTGGGTGGAAAGAGATTGGCCTCTGCCTAATAGAGCTTACTAAAATGGTCTCATTTGGAAAAACACATTGCATTACGTTTCAAGAAGCCAAGCTTCCTGATCATGTGCTATGCGAAGTAAGTGGCTGGCTCTCGATTCCACTCTTGTTTGGAGTCTGACTCTGTTACGGCCGAGCTTCATTGTAAAGCGGGTCACACACGAGACCAGCCACGGAGCTCTTGATCTGTGTTTAAAGTCATATTACGCTTTTCAGATTTTTCCCTTTGCTGTAGTGTATATGTATTGTCTACCGTTTTATCCATGTTTTAGGTGTGCTAAGCTAAAAAAAATCAATGTCCTAGACAGGAGGGGAACTTCCCGCAGCCACCGAAAAACGCCCTCATTCACGGCCTGAAACCAGTCTCTCCAGAAAAACGCGATTATGCGATCGCATACTTCAACGCATAATCAGCCAAAGTCTGCATATTCATGCGGGGGCCGCATTTTTTCAAATATTCCGCACTTTCACCGCATAAATTGCAGATTTCCACGCAAAATATGCGGGGCTTGCATGATTTCATAATCCCCGCATTTTCGTTGCAAAAATGTCACATATACTTTAGCAGAAAATTGAAAAGTTCCCGCATTTTTTCGCCAGTTCCCGCAATTTTTGCAAGTTCCCGCAATTTCATTGCATAAAATTGCATAAATATGCCACATATTTCATCGATTTTTTTTAAGAAAACGTGCCGCATAATCAAGGATTTTTGGCGACAACAATCACAAAAATATAGCTGCGAGCAGCAATGTGGGTGTCAAGCATAATTGGCCTCGGTAGGCTAATTCTGCCGGATGGACGTAATCGGCCAGAGGGTCATGACGACCGTCTCGGAAATCGGCAATACCGCAGCCGGTGGGTTGAGTAATTGGGAAAAGGACCCCACCTAGAGGTAAGGGCGCAATACAGTCTGCCTGACTGAAGAAATGTCACAAATACATGGGGGTAATCGGAACAATATCGCTAAAAGGGACACAATGTAAACAAGCATCCGTTCTGGAGGTGGTTCGTGAAGCATCTAATCCAGTGGGAATTGCAGTTTATATTGTAGGTGGGCGGAATGGTAAATATAGTCATTGTTGCATTACACATTAAGTACCGCTTGTCGCCACACGAGTGCAGTGTCTACCCATTAATGAGCGCCACTCGAGTTTGATTGGCTGTCACGGCCAAACGGTTTTGAATCTGAGAAAGCGGTTTGATATGTTTGTTCAGCTTGGTCGGAAGGTCATATAAGCCAAGTTTCATGAAGATTGGACATAATTTGTGGCCTGTGGAAATTTTCAACTGATTTTGACAACTTTCAACATGGCGGCCAAGTTCTGATGTTGCAATGAGAAATAATTTATAAGCTATATAAGGAGGTCTGGCAGTATCTTCAGACATTAAAAATAAGTTTGAAATGTACTCATGTGAAGAGAGAGGAGTTAAAACACGTCTTCATTAATTATAGGGCCCCCTAGAGGTCAATGGTCACCAAATTCATTGAGTGTCCCCATGATGATGTTATGGGTCTATGTACCAAGTTTGGTCATGATATGTCAAAGGGCTGCTGAGATATTGGCGTGTTTCCGGTTTGGGGGCTTCGCGGTCGAATATCATTTGCTGCCGCGGATATTTCTGCAAAAAATAATATACTCGCTATACGGGGAGGTCTGATAGTATCACCAGACATTGAAAATAAGTTTTAAATGTACTCATGTGAAGAGGGAGGAGTCAAAACACATCGACATTAATAACAGCGCCCCCTAGAGGTCAAAGGTCACCAAATTCATTCAGTGTCAGCTTTATAGGGGCTTGGGTCTATATACCAAGGTTGGTTATGATATGTCAAAGGGCTGTTGAGATATGGGCTTACATCCGGTTTGGCGGCTTTGCCGCCAAATTTGATTGGCTTTAGCGGGCAAACGGTTTTGAATTTGACAAATCTGTTTTTCATCAAACATGGCCAGAAGATCATGTGTGCCAAGTTTCGAGATGATTGGACAAGATTTGTGATAGGAGTAGCATTTTGAAGGTTTTTGACATAAACCAAGATGGCGGAAATATACGTCATGGCGCAATGACGTCATAGGGTGTGTTGAACTGGGCTTGGTTCAAGGAATCCAATGATACCAGGTTTGTGAATATTGGTCGAATAGGTCAAAAGTTATGAACATGAATGCATGTCCAACTTTGACCTGTTGGTGGCGCTAGAGCTGTTGGGCTAGCAACCTGAGATTGGCCTAATGGGCTAATGGGGCTGTCCTGAACCAGTGTGCCAAATTTCACAACTTTTCGCCAAGCGGTTCTATAGGCTGCCATTGACTCCCATGTCAGGTAAATAATAATAATAATAGGAATTCGTACAATAACAATAGGTTGTCTCGCAACATAGTTGCTTGACACCCAATAACGCCGCATTTTTCTGGAGGGACTGTGAAACGGCACATCTGCGTTCAGCATTTACCTCTGTGGCAATCGGAGGTCAGATTGTCAGGTAAGTGCAGAGGTCCCGCCTCCCGGCTGCTTAGCCACGCCCCCAAACAAAGGTGTTGACAGCGGCGGCCGGTGGAATTTGGTTAGCTGTGGCGCCATGTCCCCTTTGCATGGACTTCCCAAAGAAGGCGATTATAGATACAATTCATTTTTACCACCATTCCTCGGCAGTACAGCAGAGGTCCGGTTCTCAGTAATATGAAGCAAATACTATGCAAGGCTGTGCAGCTCAGCTCCAACCAACCACTCTGCACTTGAACACAAGGCAGCAGCTAGCCTGTTTGTTGTTAAACCGATCAGATCCACAACTAATGAAGTATACTTACAGGCTGTGATCATGAATGAACCATCGATTCTTCATTCAGTTTTTACACTGGAAGTCCATACAAAGGAGCACTTCTGCTCTTCCGAGATTTCTTGCCATAACGAAATCACAGAAGTAAATGCTAACAGCAAACAAGCAGTTTTTTGGCGGTTCAGGAGAGGTTGTTTCCATGGGAGAGTAACTCCAGCTGTCATGAACGTTGGGCTTTGTATCTTAGCAGATCACATATATGGATGAAAAACAACACTCAAAGATAGGGAAAATACAAAAAGCATTATAACACCTTTGACATGAAACCCATTAGTAAACAGGAACACCAGTCGTAAACATGAACACCATTATTGATTAAAAATAAGATCAATAGTTTACTGTAAATTAAGTTTTAGTTAACGCTCATTACTGCGTTAACTTAACTCAATTAATGGTTTATGTGTACTGTGGCAACCCCAGTGGTCGATGGCTGGGATTCCCAATAAAGGACGCTCAAGCCCGGTGTAGGAACGAGGGTTTTATTTCAGGACCGCTCAGGGGAATGAGGAAAATCATAAATTAACTAAGGCAACTTCCACTATGGGGACAAGGGGAGGGGGATCTCCGGCCAGGCACGTCTTGGTGTCCGGCGCGAACGTGGCTCCCGGCGTCCTTGAGCTATTCCTAGGGGAAAGTATTCCACACGTTAGGGCGAAAGCATGTCGGTCTCACCTCTGCGTCTCTCTCCCTTGACTGCCGTGTGCTCGGCCTTTAATACTCCTCTGCCGCCGCCTTCCCCCAGGTGATCTCAATCCCCATGATCGTCTGTGCCTGCTTGATTGGTGGGCGGTCACAGCCGTGTTGAAGGGGATGTATCTCCCTTCGACTACTTGTCCATGGAGAGGGCGCTGTTCAGAGCGTTTGAAAAGTTTCCTCCATGGCCGCCGGCGTGGGGTTGCCACAGTATGCTTATTGTAACCGGTGACCCTATATAATATCACGTGTATCGATAGCGAATTTATGGATTCTCCTTTCATGAAAGCCATGGTAGCGCAGTGCAATGAAACCTGCTCAGCACACAATTAAAACCTGCGGTCTACCTCAACAACCAGAGTGTCTGGACTGCAGGCAACGTGTCCACGGGTTGTCCTTTGCCTCCTGCGAGGAATTGTATAGATCACTGTAGGACTGTCTGTTCGAGAGAGAGAGAGAGAGAGAGAGAGAGAGAGAGAGAGAGAGAGAGAGAGAGAGAGAGAGAGAGAGAGAGAGAGAGAGAGAGAGAGAGAGAGAGAGAGAGAGAGAGAGAGAGAGAGAGAGTGTGTGCGTGTGCTACTTGGCGTGCAGCCTGCTTGCCTGCTGTGATGCCGGGCCAGGGCTGGTATATTGGGGACAGTGCAGCAGCAGACCAGCTGTAGTTGGTGTGAACGGCCCTGTGGTAAACTGAGCAGGCCCAGGTCTGTGTTTTGCGAGGTTATGTGGCCGTTATTCAGCCTTCACAACAACACCTTTCTGGTACACAAAGGCCCTGACTGCTCCGTGCAGACAGGGGAAGTTGGATTGCCGACGTGGACAGGATTGAGACATAGGAGACAGCAGATGGATGGGCCCTGGAGGGATGGTTTTATCCACCAAATCTCTCTCTGCTAGCGGTTGTTGGAGGAAATCAATGGGGATTTAATCGCTGATTAAATGGGCAGAATGCTGACTGTGTAGCTTAATAAGCTGCCACGTGTCTTTTTTTAGACAAGTCTAGCTCTATAGGCCCATTTTGAAAGTTATTCCTTTTTGCGAAAGAAGGTGATTCATTATTGAAGGAAACTATTCTCTTGAGGGGTAAACATTGCCAATACTCCTGAAATGAGCATTGGACTGTAATGACATCCAAGACATGATACGAATGTCTTGAGTTGTACAAAACTCGTATAAAAAATAAATAAAAAGATGCAGGATCTTTTTCTTGTGACCTTCCATACTGTGGTACACCCAGCTTTCCTTCTGAGGCTGACCCTGAATGAACTCTTCTGTATCAGTCAATGGACACAGATATTCCCAGAGCTCCTCTCTAAAACCAGCTTCTGTTGCATTACATACAGTAATCCATTATGAATGAGGACATAATTCCCTCTGCAATGCCTGTGATTCTTGTATTGTTTGGTTCTTTTGTTCCTTCTTTGGTTCTTTCCCTTGCTTGTTTTTTTCATTCTTTATTTCTTTTTTCATTCTTACTTTTCTATGCATTTAGGACTCTCTCTCTCTCTCTCTCTCTCTCTCTCTCTCTCTCTCTCTCTCTCTCTCTCTCTCTCTCTCTCTCTCTCTCTCTCTCTCTCTCTCTCTCTCTCTCTCTCTCTGATAGGACTGTTTTTACACAAAGTTATCATGTGTCACGTTGTTTTGCCTGTTCAAATGTAAACTCAGCTTGGCAATCTGGTTCTCTTTTGAATTTTTATACAAATGTCAAGGTGTTTCAAATGTGTAGGTCACACATTGTAAACAGAGGCACACTTCCTTTCAGGGGGTGAGTGTTCTTTTAGCACCCAGCTGAGGTCCTCTAATCTACCACCAAAGAAGATACCACAGTAGACTAGCATTGATCAGTAGGAAAAGCATTTAGATTGTATGTACCTAGAGGCCTGTGCACAAAACAAGTAAGCAGGGAGGGGCTGTTTTTGTGGATAAAAGCAATATAACATTAACATTCTCCACCGATGACAATAAGTCATTATTGAATCGATATCGAAGCAATTGGATCAATATCAAATCGAATCTAATTGATATCGAATCAAGACCTAAAGAATCAAATCGAATTGAATTGTGAGGTACCACACAAGCCCAGGGAAAAACACAATGACGAGTGTCTTTGTCAAATGTGCCCCGAGAACAGTGGTAGTCAACTTCTTTTTTGACAGTCCCATTGACATAAACTCATGTGTATGAGTATGGTGGCCCAATCGGCCGATGTATCGGTCAATCACTAAGGCAGTGTTGGCAGCAGAGCAGGGGGCATTTGTTGGTAGCGTGAGTTCACTGGTGACTTTCCACAATATCATGGTCTCTATTCTGGTTTGTCATGTGGTAGCCGGCCGGAAAGTGCCCCAAGTTATTGGGTTGAAATCAAAGATTATTGTACATTTGCATAAATAAGTTGTTATTTTGTTTTGAGCATGCACACATGCACGCACGCACGCAAGCACACACATTTATTCACATTAGTTGGAGACACTGTGTGCAGTGTGTGCAGTTTCCAAGGAAACGGGGCCTTCTGATTCTGAGAGCCGAAGGGAGTCGTGGCTATTACTGGTGAAAAGCGTGTTTATCTCTTGGTTCTTGGAGCCTTGGTTATCTTTAGGGTTGAGGGCTCAAGGGTACGAATGCCAAAATGAAACAAGCAGCAAGAGAGTTTAAAGTAATTGTTTTTTATTGCTCTGGTTCATGTGTGGCAATATTTTGTGTTTCTCTTTCATGATATGGTAGTGTGTATGTTTGGGGTTATATTATGTTTGATTAGATTAGTTAGATTAGATCAGTACTTTATTCATACCATAGGGGCACTACATAGGTGTAAGTAGGCAGACTGGGTAACGTTATTGATGTAGGATTGAAAGGACAGTGTGCTGTCAAGGATGACACCCAGACCCTTAACCTGGGGGGAGGTTGAGATGGAGGAGTCATCAATAGTGAGGGAAAAGCTTTGGATAAGGTGGATTTGGTACCAATGGGAGAGCCAGAGCCCTGGGTAAGCGCTGAAGGAGGGGGTGGATCAAAGGACTTGAGTTGAATGAACTGAGTGCGGCCAGAGAGGTAAGATGTGAACCAGTCTAAAGAAGTGTGGGTGATCCGTACGGAAGATAGCCTGTTGAGGAGGATGGTGTGACAGAGGGTATCTAAGGCTGTTGAGGAGGATGGTGTGACAGAGGGTATCAAAGGCTGTCAAGGAGGATGAGGACGGTGAGGAGTCCAGAACCATTGGGAGGTCGTTGGTAATCTTATGCTGTTTCAGTGCTATGGAGTGGGCGGAAACTGGACCGGAACGGTTCATACAGGTTAGTGTGGGATAGGTGAGAATGGAGTTGGGAAGTAGTTTTCTTCAAGGATCTTAGAGATGAAGGGTAGATTGGAGATAGGACTGAAGTTGGAGGGGTTGGTGCCATTTTTTTTTAAAAATTGGGTAAAGGGCAGCAGTTTTGAAGGATGTAGGGACAGTTCCAGTGGTGAGAGAGGAGTGATGATGATGATGGCAGAAATTAGGGGGACCAGAGAACGGATGCAGGCTTTCAGAAGTTCTGTGGGAAGGGGGTCCAGTTGACAAGAGGATGGCTTGGATTTCAGGATGACTTCTGTGATTTCTGAGAGAGTGGGGAGCTGGAAGGAGGAGAGTGAGAGAGTGAGATGCTGAGTCGAGGGATTAATCCAAGGTGATGGTGATGGATGTTCTTGCTTTTTGAAGTGAAAAAGGACATAATCGAGCTGCAGAAGGAGGTTGTGTACAGCTGAGGGGGGAGAGAGTCCTGGGGTTTGGTGGTATTGTTAAGTAGGGAGAACAGTGACTTGGAGTTTCCTTTTATTGGCAGTGATTATGCTGGAGTCATAGTGGGTTTTAGTGCTGGCAATGCCTCGTCATCCTCATCCTCATCGTCAATCCGGTTATCCGGGGTCGGGTCGCGGTGGCAGCAGGTCCGGCGGGGGGCCCCAGACTCCTTCTTTCCCGGGCCACAGTGACCAGCTCTGACGGGGGGGATCCCGAGGCGTTCCCATGCCGGTGTGGAGATAAAATCTCTCCACCTAGTCGTGGGTCTACCCCGAGGTCCCCTCCCCACTGGTCATGCCTGGAACACCTCCCGAGGGAGGCGTCCAGTGGGCATCCTCACCAGATGAACCCCCTCAACTGACTCCTTTCTAGGCAGAGGAGCAGCAGCTCTAATCCAATGGCTAGGCTTCTCACCCTATCCCCCGCTCCATCGTACCCTCACTCTCGAACAAGACCCCGAGGCACTTGAACTCCTCCACTTGGGCTAAGGATTCATTTCATACCCGGAGTACGCAATCCACCGGTTTCCTGCTGAGAGTCATGGCCTCCCATTTAGCGGTGCTGATCCTCATCCCAGCCGCCTCACACTCGGCTGAGAGCCAATCCAGTGTGTGCTGAAGGTCGCAGACCGGTGATGCCATCAGGACCACATCATCTGCAAAAGGCAGTGATGAGATCCTCAGACCACTGAACTGCAACCCCTCCCCACCGCGACGGGGGGGCGGGGGGCCCCAATTCACCCGCACTTCCCGTTTTTTCAACCGAGTGTCCAAAACATGCGGCCTCAGGTCGGACGACGCGATCACGAAATGGATCGTCGATCTTCGGCCTAGGGTACTCTGGTACCAGGTACACTTAGGGCCATCCCTATGTTTGAACATGGTGTTTGTTATTGAACATCCATGGCTAGCACAGAAGCCTAATAACAGACGGTGGGGTGGGGGAGGCCGTTCCTCCCCACCACGCCTCTCTAGGTGTCTCCATCATTGGCCACGTTGGCGTTGAATTCTCCCAGCAGAACTATGGAGACCCCTACTGGAGCCCCATACAGGACTCCATTCAGGACTCCATTCAGGGTCTCCAAGAAGGACGGGTACTCTGAACTGCCATTCGGTTCATACACACAAACACCTTTCAGAGTTTTCCCCCCACCAGCCTTAAGCGTAGGGAGGCGACCCTCTAGTCCACCGGGGTAAACCCCTACACCACGGCGCTCAGCCAGGGATTCATGAGTATCCCCACAAACACCCGGCGCCTCACAGCCTGGGCATCTCTGGAGGAGAATAGAGTCCAACCCCTATCCAGGAGAATGGTACCAGAGCTAAGACTGCATAGAGGGTAGCCCCACCAGATCTAATTGGTAGTGCTCCACCTCCCTCACTGCTGGCAATGAAGTCCTTATAATGTAAGATATGGTTATTGTTCGTTTCTTTGTAAAGAGTGAGATCCGTTTTTTTATGAAGTCGTTGAAGTTGCCGACCTTTGGCTTTTATGAGACAAAGGTCGGGGGTGAACCAAGTGGTGGAGACGGAGAAAGAAACCAATCTGTATTTTAACAGAGCAAGAGAACTAAGAATATTATGGAGTGAGTCCAGTGTTTTAATGAGAAACCAGATCATCAGGGATGGATAGATTGTGGATGTCAGGGATGCGGAAGGAGTTGATACTTGAAGTGAGAGTGGCGGGGTTAATGTTCTTTCTAAGCCGCGACCGTACCATCTTGGCAGTGTAAAAATGCCTACAGTAAGGCCCTTAGGATTAAGGGCCTCTGCTAGATGGCTCAATAGATAATAGTTGTATAGAGAAAGTAGGCCAAGAATGACAAAAGCCATTCAAAAAAATAAGTGGGTTATCTAGCTGGTGGTTGTGTTTTTAGCAGTCATGACTCATGAATGTTCGATATCAGCAAACACATGTCTCGTTTAGGATCAAAGGTTGTCTTTGATGATGTCTGCTGATGCCAACTGCTCTGACTTGTTGGTGAATCTTTGTAGCTTGCCGTTAGCTTCATTTTTGTTGTTGTTGTTGTTGTTGTTGTTGTTGTTGTTACGAAACCTTGTAGGAGGGAACGTACCAAAAAAGTTACCAGTTACAATTCACACTTTTCACCCTTTGAGTATAGGCTTGTGTGTGTGTGTGTGTGTGTGTGTGTGTGTGTGTGTGTGTGTGTGTGTGTGTGTGTGTGTGTGTGTGTGTGTGTGTGTGTGTGTGTGTGTGTGTGTGTGTGTGTGTGTGTGAGAGGAAGTTTCTCCTAATGAGCACTATTTGGTTTGATAATCCTCCTAATAAGCCAAGCCCTCAGAGCTGACTTTTAATGAGTTTCAGAATTGTATTGCTTGTATGTTTGGCAGGATAGGGGTAGCCTAATGAACAGTTTCAACTGTTTCTGTGTGTGTGGAGGTGTTGTTGGCCTGAATGCAGCAGTAAATGTTATGTTTAAAAGCGGAAAGAGACCAGTATATTGTGAGTGTGCGCGTGCGTGTGAGGCGGGTGGGTTGAGATTGGACTCCAGGGTACTTTAGTACATTTTCCTATTAGTGTGCATAGATGAAAATGAGATAAAGGGATTCTTTCTCAGTCTCTCTGCGTTTCTCTGTTTCTCTTCTGTCTCGCTCTATGTTCCTTTCCTCTGTTTGTCTTTCTCTGTATCTCTTTCTTGATCTCGTGTTCTAGGTTTTCGTCTGTTGAGTCACCCCCATACATTTTATTTTATTTCAGTGTAATCGGATAGTTTTAGCGGCAAAATGTTCTGTGTTTAATTTGTGCATGTGATACATTCTATGGTGCCTCATTTGTTGGTGCAGCTACTATAAAGGCAACGATTATCAGCAAAATTGTCCATTGATTATATTCAGTTCAGTTAATTTTTCTCACTCTCTGGTGACCTGTGTGTGTGTGTGTGTGTGTGTGTGTGTGTGTGTGTGTGTGTGTGTGTGTGTGTGTGTGTGTGTGTGTGTGTGTGTGTGTGTGTGTGTGTGTGTGTGTGTGTGTG
Organism: Gadus macrocephalus; assembly: GCF_031168955.1. Taxonomy (NCBI): domain Eukaryota; kingdom Metazoa; phylum Chordata; class Actinopteri; order Gadiformes; family Gadidae; genus Gadus; species Gadus macrocephalus. The sequence goes on along the minus strand of NC_082382.1, from coordinate 5,812,047 downwards.
TGTGTGTGTGTGCCACAGTAATATAAATTGGCTTTCATCCAGTATTATGCAGACATAATGTCTCTGTTCTATTGCTCAGTTTTTTCTCTACTTCTCATCGTTATTCTTCTCCTTTTAATTTTTCTTTTTTGCCTTCTTTCATATCAAACGTTTGTATGTAATGCTGCACCATTAATTGCATATTAAGTGCAATAAATTATCTTCATGTGAAAGGTTGCATTTAATTACATACTTTATTTTATGATAAAAACAAAAAAATGACAAGTAATTAAATTACAACTGTTTAAACTCTAATTGCACCAATAATTTGTTAATTGCAATGAATAATCCCAATCCCATTAACGGGCAAATTATCATTTTTGTCATATTAGATATTCTATTAGTGTATTCTAGGACAGGCCAGTCTTAGCCATTCATATTAGCATCATCATATTTTATCTGCATCTGCAACCACACAACAAAATATATACACCACCACCACCTAACAGGGTATTGAGTATTCCCAAACTGTATTGAGTATTCCCATTCTATTGAGTGTTATTACTAAGAGAGTTTCTAACGTTCGTCCTGGTGAAGGCGCACAGCCTGCCGAGGGTCACAACACAACTATGTCAGCAGGATTTTATCATGAGCGTAAAAACTATTACTGACTGGCGCTGTGTGTGTGTGTGTGTGTGTGTGTGTGTGTGTGTGTGTGTGTGTGTGTGTGTGTGTGTGTGTGTGTGTGTAAAGAGTTAAAAAGAGAATGAGCGAGAGGGACAGTGATAAATGGAGAGGGGGAGAGAGGGAGGGGGAGGTCAAGATAAAGAGAGGGAGACTCAGATAGGGAGAGATGGTGGGCGTGGTTGTTAATGTATGCATGAAGGAACCTTATGGAATGAAGGTAGGAGGCTCTGAGTAGTACAGTATGTGTACAGTTTGTGTTTTACACAGAAGTTACTTTATATGTGTGGTGGGAGTGTGTGTGTGTGTGTGTGTGCCCATTGCATCACCATCAACCACAAAACAGTATATTACATTTTGTGTGTGTGTGTGTGTGTGTGTGTGTGTGTGTGTGTGTGTGTGTGTGTGTGTGTTCCTTTGTTGCAGTCTCGCTGTGTGGGAGAGTACCCAGGCCCCCTTGGGTTTAGGCTTCAGGGCTCTGTTTGTTTATGTGCGAGCGTGAGCCTCTGCGTGCGTGTGTGTATGTGGCGTTTAGGTCTTAACACACAGCCTAAAGTAATTATCTTCCCACTGCGCCCACATTTATACATTGTTGGTCTTGTCTCAGAACCAAGTTGGGGCACAACAGAACATATTCATTTATTTTCTCACTTTCACACTTACTTCAGTCAAAAAGTTCCCTCATATTTAGATTAATTGAACGATCATATCAGAAACATATTCTGGGAATCGTATTGCGTCAATCATGTGAAATAGTGCCTCCTCTGCGGCTGACAGACTTGTTTCATTCAATTATTAAACGGAGGATTATTATTAATCTCGGCCCCATTCTGTCAGTTCAAAGACGCATCAGAAACAGTGCCTCTTTAGGGCACCTGGTTAGACAGGGCTAATTTAAGATATGATAAAGACACATCTTTATTCATCCAAAAGGAACTTGCAATGCCAACAGCTCAAGGTGAAGTGTTTGCCCATTAGTGGATTTTGTTTGTAATCATTCTTCTCTATACACCTTATTCAATATATACATTGGTTCCTTAACAATCCTTTCGACTATCCTGTCAGTGTAAGATTAGTATCACGTGTGGCTCGACCCTCCTGACGTTTATGTTGGTGTCAGAGGGTGGTCTTCCATCCTCCCATCATGACGTCTGTGCCAATTTTACGTTTTGAGCAGGTTTGTCTGGCCGAGCAGCCGTCTGCATTCCATTGTCCCACATCCAAAACTTGTTAGGGAGCATTTGTGTGTTCTTCTGGTTCTAAGAATCACGTTTCTGATTTCTATAACTACTCGTCATGAAGCACTTAAAAAAATCACCTTGATTGTTCTCATCCTCAACTGTTAATGTTGCTTTGAATATAAACGGCCGCTAAATAAACTAAATGTAAAGTAATGTCATGCTAATGGGATGTTTTCAGGGGGAGATTGAAAAGCAACGTTATCAGTCGTGGTTTGAATATGTGTATATGTAGGGAGACGAATCAAGAATTGTTAGAAAATTGTAAACACAATACATATACAAGTAAGGAAATAAAGGAACTAAAATACCTCATAGTAGGCTAGGCTACAAACAACAAAACAAAACGATCCATAATCACGATCCCCTCCATCCTCCCTCCACTCTGCCCAGGATCCGCCCCCAGATGGCCAAGGAGAAGATCGAGGGCTGCCACGTGTGCACGCTGGTCACGCCCGGGGAGCCCCAGGTGCTGCTAGGGAAGGACAAGGCCTTCACCTACGACTACGTGTTCGACATCGACTCCCAGCAGGAGCAGCTCTACCACGCCTGCGTGCACAAGCTGATCGAGGGCTGCTTCGACGGCTACCACGCCACAGTCTTCGCCTACGGACAGGTAAGATCCTCCGGGATGGCACGGGATAAGTTGTGCATTGACGATGAGTAAATATCCACTGACCCCCCCCACCAAAGTCCCTTTTGGGGACGTAAAATGTCTCATGGTCCTGGCTAAATATAGACAGCGTATAAATGCATGTGTGATACACTAAGTGGAAAATGTTGCAAATGTCTTTGCAGCAATTTGACGTTTGCCTTTTGATTTGCATTAGAAGCGCATGTTTTCACTTAAAACACAGGTTTCCCTCAGATGCCTCAGCTGGACACTGGCTTTGTGTGTGTGTGTGTGTGTGTGTGTGTGTGTGTGTGTGTGTGTGTGTGTGTGTGTGTGTGTGTGTGTGTGTGTGTGTGTGTGTGTGTGTCTGTGTGTGTGTGTGTGTGTGTGTGTGTGTCTGTGTGTGTGTGTGTGCTCTCGTCTCTGCGTTAACCTGTGTCTATGTATTCATTGGCGTGCTAGACGGGCTCGGGCAAGACGTACAGCATGGGCACGGGCTTCGACCTGAGCGTGAGCGAGGAGGAGCAGGGCATCATCCCCCGGGCGGTGCACCATCTGTTTGAGGGGATCCAAAGCCGGCGCGCCCAGGCAACGCAAGCCGGCGTCCAGCCGCCAGACTTTAAAGTCAGCGCCCAGTTCCTGGAGGTAATGGTGCTCACACATGTTGAGAGCGAGAGACTGACACACACACACACACACACACACACACGCACACACACAGACTATCTAGACCTGGAGGGCACATGTGACGGGTTGTGTTGTCCATTATGATTTGCGCTTATTTTCACTCACAAGGGCTAGGGCATCAACACACACACGTACACACACATGCATCAACTTTGAGCTGAAAGGTTATGGGCTTGAACCTTAATCTCCACAGTCGTCCTTGATCAAGATTTCCAAGCTCTACGTACACTCCCCCTGTTAGAAAGGTAGGGTACTTGTGCCCAAGCCGTAACTACCCATACGGCCACACAGGAGGAGGGAACGACACTACAATGCAGCCATTTCAATGATAACCAGATGCTACATGAAACATGGCAGCCAAGGACCCCCCCCCCCCCCCCCCCCCCCCCCCTCTCCCCTACATCTCCAAACAGGAAATGACAGAGTGATGACATACGCTCCGGTTCTTTGTGGCTCTTGATTCATGCCGGCCATTAAGTCTGACATTATTACCATCAGCTAATGGGCTGAGGAGATGGATTGGCCATGAAGATGGAGACATCAGGATATTAAAAACACTGAAGCAGGGGCCGTTGGGTAATAGTAGCCACTGGCCAGGGTAGCTAATATATGTTTCTCATTTGTGTTAATGTTTGTGTTTGTGTTTGCTAAACTCCCAGACGTCCTCGACTTTCCAGTGTTTAAAGTCATTATGCACCTTCTCTCCCCTACCTCGATGTTGAGTCTGATGGCTTATCTGTTGTCATTTGTGAGCCTGCTATCAGGTCATGGGTCAGGTCATCTGTGTTGATGGAGAACAGAGGTGTGTGTGTGTGTGTGTGTGTGTGTTTGTGTATATGTGTCCGTGTATTTCTGTCTTTGTGTACATCTACATTAGTGTGGCTTATTTATCTACTTATGTCTATATTGTGCAGCAAGATTCAACTCAAACATAACTGCATAAATCAATAACGATGCTAGATAGATGATTATGTGAAAATGTGTGTGTGTGTGTGTTTGTGTGTGCACGCACATTTGCCCGTCAGTGCGTGTGTTTGTGTTTGTTGTGGGGTAGCTGTCAGCTGACCTCTGACCTCTAAGCTCTACCTCCAGCATTGTGGCGCTGACGGTTAAGGTGTTTTGTGTACAAGTATAAAGTAACTCCTCTTGTCACAGGCAGGCTATAGTATGCATTCAGAAAAAAACGTCTTTCATGAAACAGATGTGTCATTGTGTATATAAATAAACTATATAGAGTTAACCTTGGCCAACCCTTGGTTGACTTTTGATATTTGTGCCATTTGTTGTTTATTTTTATCTTTTATATTTTTATAGAATCCCAGTATCTATTCAACATACACTCTCTAGTTAATTACCCAGCTTGTATTGAGATATTGTATGTATTATCTATTTCAAAGAATCGAGTTCATATGCACTCCCTGGTTACCCAGCCGTCAATGCTTTCCCCCTGCAGTTGTACAACGAGGACATCCTGGACCTGTTTGACAGCTCCAAGGACCTGGACAGCCGCTGTAGGAAGTCCAACATCAAGATCCACGAGGACGCCAGCGGCAGCATCTACACCACCGGAGTCACCTCCCGGTTGGTCCATTCAGAACAGGAGGTGTGTGCGTGTGTCTGTGTGTCTGTGTGTCTGTGTTGTACCCAGGTCATTCTGTATCCCACCTACAACCTCTGAAATTTGAGCATATAACGTTTTACGATTTAAGAATCTTTTTATTGTATTGTCTTGTACATTGTTGAAAGCATTTCGATTTTGTTCATATTTATACTGTGTGCCACACCTATACTATTGTCATATGGACGTTGCCAGGATTACTGAGAACTTGTTATTGCCTTTGTTCTCCATTTCCTTTGTATGCTGTGTTTTCTAATATGAGTCACTTAAAAGTTTTATTGAGACAAAGGGTTTCCCATGTATCATATATAAATATGTTGTATCACATCTATAATATATTCATATGTTGTCTTCCATGTATCATAAATACATAAATTGTGTCCTATATATATAGATAATGAATATTGAAATATGTAAGGGATATTGTATAGAACGCCGGTCATTATAGGGAAAATAAGACCAGACTAGGCGAACAGGACACCAACGCGCAGCGGAGGTGTCTTGCTTCGCCCTGAAGGGTCTTATTTTCGATAATGACCGGCGATATATTCTATACATTATCCCGCTTATCACACGGCTACTTGCCAAAACGAAAAAATATCTTCACATGGTGTGTCTTTTTACAATGTATTTGTTACCAGCATTCGTAGCGTTGATCAGCAGAGAAATAGTCCGCCAAAGACGTTGACGTTGCTTAGCAACCAAAGACGCTGGGGTTGAAAAGTTACCGGACTACTTGCGGAGTGATACCAAAGACGTCATTAGAGGCAAAAAAATATTTTTTTTTCCTTTACAGTGGTCAATTATACTTGGCAACGGTGAATTATCAAATATAATTCACCGCCGGAAGTTGTGAAGGGCCCATGCAAGTGAACGGAGCGTTCCACGGCATTGAGAAGACCCGTGTAATGAATGAATATATCTTCGCCCATACGTCATGTGTCCATATGTTATGAGGCGTGCCTCATGTGTGAAGTGTTGTGTGCTGCAGATGCTGCAATGCCTGAAGCTGGGGGCTCTCTCACGCACCACAGCCAGCACGCAGATGAACGCCCAGAGCTCCCGCTCACACGCCATCTTCACCATCCACCTCTGCCAGATGAGGGTCTGCCAGCCGGCCCACCTGGTGAGGTTCAGGGGGGGAGAGGGAGTGGGGGAAGTAGTGTGGGAGACGAGGGTGGAGGAGAATGACCTACAGGTGTTGTGATTGAGAAATGTTGTGGGATAGAAAGTCTGATTTTGTATTGTTACTCACAAGCCATTCTCATACCATCAGATTCCTGAAAAAAAGAAGACGATTTT